>NC_080607.1:17915621-18155621 GCF_027887145.1 Ammospiza caudacuta
CATGCTGGTAAATTCTGCTTTTATCTGCTGGTCCCAAGGAGTTTATCAGCACTGAAGGATGCCCTCACAGCACCACTGTGCATCTTGTAAATAACTGAGATAATACAAAAGAATAGAAAGAGCTTTATAACAACCTCATGCTTTTTAAACAAGCTGTAATAAATTGTGCATCACAAGGTGCATAAACTCTACACAAATGCCTCTCCTTTGCCTCTTCCTGGTGCATACGATTTCGATTTAATGTCACTTACTCCTGAAGTCTATTAAACCAATTGTCCTAATCTCACTTATTCTGCAGTGCATTTGCTCCGTGTAGCAACAGCATTAATAAAAATCCCTCTGTAAACACAGCGCAGCTGGGGCGAGCAGCACAGGAACTGAGCGGGGTGACCCAGATGTGCAGCCCTGCCGTGCTCTTTTTAGGAGAGATAAACATTTTGTCTGGTCCCTCTCAGGAATGCCTTCCCCGGTGTCCTGCTCTCCCAGCAGCTGCAGTAAATCAGGATCCGTCCATCCCCATCCCCAGCCCGTGAGGAAGGGGAGATCTCTGCTGCCCTCCCCTTTTCTCTGTGCTCAGCCGGAGGTGATAATCCCCGCGGAATGCAGCATTTAGCACTTGTCAGGTATATGGTAATTGCTGCATTCCCGGGGGATTAAATCCCTGGAATCTAATTACAGCCCAGGGAAACCTCGCTATAAGAGAGGAGCTTTGCTGGGTACGAGTGAAAGTCCGTGGCAGGGGCTGAGGGCAGGCCGGGCCTTTGCCTCTGTCCTGGCCAGCATCAGGAGGTGCTGCTCAGGCTCTGGGCAGCCCTGGATGCAGGTCCTGGGCAGGTCTGGACATCCTGGGCAGGGCAGAGCCATATCATGGAATGGTTTGGGTTGGGAGGGACTTTGGAGCTCATCCAGTGCCATCCCTGCCATGGCAGGGACACCTCCCACTGTCCCAGGGTGATCCAAGCCCCAGTGTCCAACCCGGCTTCATCCTAAGGCTGCAGAAATAGGAATGGAATATGAAGATAAGGTTGGCTTTGCCCTAAATAGGAATAGAGGCCCAGGCTGGTCCCAGGTGGGATGGGATTGGGGATTGGGATGGAGATTGGGGATGGGGATGGGATTGAGATGGGATTGGGGATTGGGATGGGGATGGGGATGGGGATGGGTTTGGGATGGGATGGGGAGGCAGCAGCAAAGCCTTGTGACCATTCCCACATCCTCTGGCCCCATCTGGGGTGAAGCCCCCTCCCAAGGGTGTTCCGTTGGTCCCAGTGGCTCCAAACTCCTGTATTTCCCCTGAGCTGTCCCTGTCACACCGTTGTGACCTCCAGCAGTGCTCACAAGGCCTCTGTGCTCAGGGAAACTCCTGCTCCTCCTGGATGCCTTCACCCTTCCTGCACCTTTCAGCTTTGGCCTCACTCCTGGGGTGTTTCATCACTTGATTATTATGGATATAATCCCACTGAAGTCAACTGGGATTTTATAATTGGCTCGTAGGCTTTGATTAATCACAAGTTTGTTAAATCAAATTGCAGAATGCATCCACCAATACACCCCTATCCACTCACCTGCACAGCTCCATAAAAGCTGCTGTTATGGATAATCTAAGCCAGCCTCAGCCGCCACTCCTCTGTCACCCAAAAGGTTTTAGTTCATTTTGATGTGGTGTCAGCAGCGCATTTTGCAAAGGGCAACAAGAAAATCCATTGCGGAGGGGGAAAAGAAAATTCAAAAGTAGATACCATGAATGTGCTGATGTTTAGATGATACCAGAAGAGAATGAAGGAGGCAGGAACAGGTTTCTTTATGGGAGGAAAGATCTCACACACACAAAGATGAAGTGTGTTTTGTCAAGATACTCAGCGAGATTTTTGCTGTTTTATTTAGATCAAAAAAAGAACAGATGCCCTGCAAGCCTGTCTGCATAAGCTGTTGTGTTCCATTCAGTTTTCCAGTGAATAATTATATTTATATATATATAAGCCACCTTGCTGTGTGAAATCAAAGCCCCTGCAATTGTGTGTGAGGAAAGGGCCTTGCCTTTATTACCCACCCCAATGTCCTGCAAAGAGGGGCTCAAGGAGAGCAGTTTCTCCTCTGCTCAGATCCCCACCTGCAGCCGCTGGGGCAGCAGAACACACGTGCAGAGACGTGGAAATGTCGCTGCCTCTCTGCATTATTTGTGTCTCACTGCCACGGCTGTGTTGCCAGACAACCGTGGTAGGAATAGTCAGGGGAGTGACTTCCCCAAGCCTTGGGGTTTAAAAATGCTGCCTCCATCTTATTTGTTGGGGATCTGGGAGACTTTAGGTATTCTCGGCTCATATTTTCAAGCTTTTGTTTTCATTCAGAAAGACCGAGAGGAAAAAAAGAATTAACTTGCAGAAAGTACTTGCAGTTCTCATGGAAACACATGAGAACATTTCTGCCTCCCAGAACTGAATCTTAAAAAAACCCCAATATTAAAAGGCTTGGTGAAATTCCTGGAGTTGACACACTATGCAAAACATCACTTCTGTTGCCTTTGAAATATTATTTATAAAACAGAGAGATGTACAAACAGTTCTGCAATGCGAATATACAGAAAATATCCAATTCCTCCTGTGCTTTCTGGAGATATTTCTCTTCTGATTTTGGGAAATGTTGAGTGCCACAGTTAAACATTAGTAGCAAGAAAATGCTCATATGTGAAATGGACAGATAGAATAATTCTTTATTCACTTATTCATAAATTATTGACCCTGGCACACCTGTCAGCTGAGCAGCACAAATAATTTGACATTGCTCCACTGGTCTTTGCCGTTTTCTTTGATTTTTGTGCATTTTGTCTGTGTATATTTAGAACAACACTTTGAGATGCAGCAGTGTCCTTCTGTGGTTTCGTTTTAAATATTTCATCTTTTGTATTTTCCTGTGGCCACCCTTTGTTGCAGAGAACACCAGTTTAAAACGAGAGGGTGTGTGGAAAAGAGAGATGCTCATTCAAAGAGAGGCAGAGAAGCAGGAGCGTGTCACAACCCAATCTCCATTAGCCCACAAGTGACAAATTACCTTGCAGTCCCCCAGAATTTCCTCTGCTATTGCACTGAATTTTTGCCTGTTATTTATGAGCTGTTGCATTCAACTGCAGAAGTGGCTGCACTTCCCACAATGAAAAATTCACTGTACAGTTTTGAAAAGCTCATTAAGTGGAACTCAATTTATTTATATTATTTATGTTTATTATTATATCCAGGTCTTTGGGTTGAACTGGTGTAAAACAGTGAGAAGTTTTCTATATTTCTCTACACAAAGGACGAGTAACACTTGGTAATTCTGTGAATATCTTCAGTCATTTTTCTCTCAGTAGATGCACAGCTATTAAAATAGTGGAAATTAAAATAATTAAATACACATCCTGAGAAATGATAATTTTTTTCAGAAAATGTTTGTCCGAACATTTTTTCCCTTAGTTTTATTGACTCCTAAGTTATTTGCTTTGAGTTTGACTGATTTCATTTTTCATTTCATCTGAGTCATGTAACATTTACCAACAATAGCAGCAGAGCCTGCTGGGGGAAAAGAGCTGCATGTGAATCTAACCCAGAGGAATTCTGATTGAGAACTGTCACCTCTTGATGGAATTGGTCCCTTAATTCGGTGGCTGCAGGAATTGCTGCACCTGGATTGGTGTGGGCAGCTTTGCTGGTGAGGGAATCTGGGAGAGGAAAAAAGGAAAACCAGGATCAGCCTCTCCTTTGCTGCTGTTTGCAGGACAAAGCTGAAAGTGTGCAGTGGTAGGAGGAGGCATTTCCTCCTTGATCTATTTTTAGAGGAAGAACTTTATTTCTTAGCTTGAGATGTTTTAATAAGTATTAGATTTTTTTTTTTAGCTTTTCTTCCCAGAGGATGAGCGTTAACTCAAGCAGAAATGTAATATCTGATTACAGATAGCTGGGAAGTGTGACCCAGAATTGTGAGACCAGAGCACTCTGGAGGAGCCCTACCTCAGATGTGCACTGTTTTTATCTTGGGGAAGCACTGGGAATAGCGAGTAAATTCCTGATTAATGTTGGGAACACAGAGATGAAATTACCAACTGCCTGTACGTGGAACGTGAATTCCCCACTAGGAAATGAGCAGCTGCTGTTGAGCTGGGGTGGCTGCGAATTCAGAAGGTAAAATACAGAAAACCTGGTGTAGTCCAAGCCTCATTTACATGGAAAATATGCAGCCAAATGCCTGTCGGGAACCATCTCCAGATTTCAGCAGTTTAGGGCAAATTTGCAATGCAAGCCGTAATTTACCCTGTGGGGCTGGCAGAGGAGCGGCCATCGGGGTTCAAACCTCGATTTCCAGCCCTGATCCTTCACTGGGCAGCTCCAAAAATACCCAAATTTCCCTCAGAGAATGCCAGGTGATGGAGCTCTGCACACCCAGGATTAGCAGGGAAAATAACACGGATGAGAGCAAGGAATCACCCCAGGTGCCCCACGAGCTTTGCAGAATGGAGATATTTTACCAGCCCCAAACTGGTGTCACTGTGGCACTGCATTCGTGGGGTTTTATGTTCCTTTTCCTGAATAGTTCACCAACTTCTTCATCTCATCAGGGTGAACTCACAAGGCTTCAGAAAATGAGAACAAAGGAGGCTCTTGGCTATTGCCAAACCATTCCCCACTCTTGCCAAACTGTGAGACTTCTATTTTTTCAATGCTTGAAAGTGTACTCAGAAATAGTTTTCAATTTCTGAGTGGTGGAAACAGGAAGCAAAAGGGAAGAATTCTTTTATTTGTCAAATGTAGTGGAAAACAACACCACATTGCTGGACACTGGTTATCAACTACTATTGTAGCAGATTCATTTACAGCTATATCACTATTGTAAGGTTAAAACAATTATTTAATAGATTTGTTTTCCCTAAAAAGTCTCACAGCCAGCTATTTTTCATTCTTTCTCATCACTCTCTCAGTGCTTTGTTGGGAATACATTACTCTGTTTGCAGACTGTATTTCTGCTGATAAATCTGCTGAGACCTTGGCTCAGCTCTGAGCACGATGCACGAGGAGCTGGATGATATTTCATGTACTGCTTTATATCTAAATTCAGACAATATGACCCTTATGTTCCTAATATTGAAAATGCTTCACAAATGCTCACTGAGTACCTGAAATGTAGTTCATGGCAGAAGGAGGAAAAACCTGAAGCTGAAAACAAAAAAAAAAAATTGTGTACATTTAACTTTAGGCAGATATTGAGGTTACACTTTTTTTTTTTTAACAATACCTTAATGATATTATAATTTAACATAATAATTTTTTAAAAATCTGTAAATTTTACTTCTTTATTCAGTTCTGAGTGGCATGCAGCTTTGTGGCAGAGCAGTGGGTATTCACAGCTGGAACTGAGGGCCGAGGTGTCCCGAGGCTCCTGCAGGTACAGCAGTTAATTAGTCCCCCAGTGTGAAGTTTGCAATCAGGTGTCGAAGCAGTTTCAGTTACAGTGTTGTGGTGAATCATTTCCTTCTGATGCTTGTGGTGATCAATCATGTGGGGCCCTCGTCTAGATTTTCACACCAGCTTCAAGACAAAAGACGTTCACAAAGAAAAACAAAATATTATCCATCTGTGGGTGCCCAGCGTGGATCTCGCCTCGCTTTGCTTGTTTTCGAACCATGGGGTTATCCAAACATTCCTCTTTTTGAAAATTTACATATTAGTCTGAGACAGGCTAAACGAGGAAATGGCCTAGAAAAAATATCAGTCTAAAATACAAATATTACATTTAGTTTACATTTGAAAGGGTGGTTTGGTTTTTTTTTTTTTGTTGTTTTTGGGGTTTTTTATTATTTTTTTAATTGTTGGCCTTTCTGAGCATTACATATGAGTTAGGAAAATATCCAGCTTTTCCAGAGGCAGCTTTGAAACTGCAGAACACATTATAAAACCCGAAATACTTCCTTTTTTGCCTGAAATAAACAGCAGCACAGGCCTGTGCTTGTATGACCAGGCATTTTCCCCTGCATGCACAGCAAGCACGGATGAAGAATTTTCACCTGCAGCTATTTGCGAGAGATTGATTTGGATTCAGGAATGCATCCCTGGTGGAGCCCACACTTAGGGAATGCTTCAAGTTGGTCACGCACTCAAATGTGGTCCTGGGGAGGGAAAGTGGTTTGTGACTCGTGGCCTTTGTCATTGGCACCCAAACCCCCTGGCTTGGGTGCTTTCATATCTAAAATAATATCTAAAATATCTTTAATATCTAAAATAATAAATATGTAATAAAACCATGCTGATGAAGATCTTCAGCTCTGCCATGGTTCAGTGGGAATTCAGGATGGTTGGAGGTGGTGAAAACTAACAGCATTTGCATAAAAATGCACATGGGGAAATGAGAACATCGGCTAGATCATAATAATATTCCAAACTATTTTCAGTGTGTTCCCTATTTTTTTAGCTGGCTGATATGTTCAGGGTGGGCTTTGCTAGAAATGTAAATGAAAATCTCTTTCCAAAGATATACATTTCCCCCCTTTTCCTGATGGTAATAGATAATGGAAACAATTTTTAACTTTTCCCCGTTGTTCCCTCCATTTTCCAGCCCTGTACCCTGGGGTCTGGGAAGATTATTAACTGTGAGGATTGCCTGCTTTCCATTGCTCCTTACAATTATCAAACAGTTAAATGAATAAGGAATAAGGAACGTGACCTTGTCACCCTGACTCATGAGTGACTGTCAAGTGAGGGATCCCAGTAGGTCGAATGCTGAAGTCTTCATTTATTTGTTTTATTTTGCCATGAACTACAAATGGAAATGCAGATCTCCTAAAGACTTTGCTGCATTCAGACTTTTCAGATTTTTTTTAAAAATCTGCCTTAAATCCACATGTTACAGGAGGGGACCTGAGGGAATGTGAAGTCAAGCCTGGTGACTTTGTGGAGGTTTTCCCATGCAGGGCTGTGGGTTCCTGGGTGACACAAAGGGAATTCAGGCAGTGCTGGGGGTGGGAGAGATCAGTGAGGAAATAATTAAAGTTGCAAGCAAAGTTCCAAGCGAGCACTGCTGATGAAAGAGGCAAACCACGGAAATGTGAAGGTTCCTGCTCTCCTCTCCTTTAATTCCCAACAATAATTGCCCAAAGCAGAGGAGGGGGATGGGAACATTTGCATTTTCAGGGCAGGGGGATATCACTCCTGTAGGAATAGTGATGATGTGGAGACTCTGGGATGTTATTGCCCTGCTACAGGATTTGGGATGGCTGGATCAATACAACATTGGCTGTCCTTGCAAGGCACAACAGGTCAATAAATAAGTTTGTCAGCATTTTTCTAGCTTGCCACGCTGGGAAATAATACAGGTTACTAAAGAATTGTCACCTTTGATTTATAAAGGTAATTAAATGTAGGAGTGTTGGATTCTCTTGAATCATTCAGCAAATTAAAAGATACAGGAGAAGAAAATTCTACAAGTGAGCCAGAGGAATACAAAGTACATCTGAATTCTTCTCAGCTCCTGGGGTGAGCTGCCCTTAACTCCTGTGACTGCTTTTAACACCTGCTTTAGTGCTGCTTACCCCTCCTCTATTGACAAGATAGAGTTTAAGATTCTAGGAATTAATTTCAACTTCAGTCTCGAAACAGCAGATATTTTCCTGAGTGATTTCTTGCTTTTTCTGCAGTTACAATTTCCTATTGCTTTGAATGATGTTACATTACTAATACTTGGGTTTATGTTTTTGTTTGGGTTCATTTCACGTGCAGACTGGCTGAAGTCTTGTATTAACAAATATTTCAGTCCAAGACACATCCTTGGAGCAGACTTTGGAAATGCTACAGACAGTTTTTGTTGTGTTGTAAATGAGCAGCTCCTGCAAACTTAACAGTTCTAGGATTTTTTTTTTTTTTTTTAATAATGGACTTTCCTTGAGCACCTTTGGCTTGCAAACAATGAGAGAATCCCTGATAAGAGTTTAATATTTCATGGCATTAGGATTCCTTTGTTTCATATTGATGAAAAATCGGGATTTAGATTGTCTGCATCTGACTGCCATCCCAAACTGTGCCCTCAGCAACCCTGCGCAGCTTTCCCAAGGAAAACAGCTGAGGGGCTTTGGGCCCTTGGGCCTTTTATGAGGAAAGAAAGGACAAAAAATTACTTTATCCATTTTGGTGAATAAAAAGGGGTGTGTGTGTGCAAACATCCAAGCTTGGAGCATCTTCCCATTCTCCCTCTCCTTGGCTAATTGCTGCCAGGTCCCTGGATTTGGTTCATTGGCTGTCACGTGGCAACGTGACACACATTGCATGGTGTCCTTTAAAGGTTTTACTCCCTGGCTTCAGCGGCTGGGTCCCACACTTGTGTCTTGGGGAAAATCCTGTGCCCTTCCAAGCACTTCTCCATCGGTGAAATGGGTGTGATGATGCCTTGCTCTGTTCGTCAAGTGGAGGTGTGAACACATCGATGTTTCTCTTGTTGCCATGGCTATCTCTGACTTTTAATTAAATTTTGAACAGCTTTCAGTGAGACTCCTGCTACCTCTGCAGCCTGGGCCTCTGTAAGACACTTGCTCCTACAAAATGTGGTTTCTAAAAGCCCCAAAACTCACATTACCTTGGACCTATTCCTGTGTCAGACATGAAAGTCAAGGACACTAGGGCAGTCTCTGAGCCAGCATCAAAAATGGAATTATTTAAGACTTTTTCCTCCCTTGAAAAATGGCCAAGTAGAAACAAAGGCTGTTCAAGTGACAAATGTTTCTTACTGAGAGTAATTTGAATCAATGGAAATATTTATAAAATTAAGTATAGGTGAGCTTAGTGAGCCTGCTGACTTTATGTAACTCGTTATTACATTAAATACAAGGTGTACTGTTACTACAAATCCATTAACATTCACTGTGTGCCTGCTTGTTCAAAGCAGTCAATGCAGTTATGAACCTGTAAAAAGGATTAGTGATTTTATTACCTTAGAGAAGGATTCCTCCCCCTTTATTTTGCAAATTCCCGATTTTATTTCCGAAGCTGAAACAAAGGGAAGGCAGTGCTCCAGCAAGGAGATGCACTGCTCCAGGCTGGCAGCTGGAGCGCTGGATATAGGATGGCAGCTCTTGATTTGTCAGCATGTTGCTATGGGGTGGGAATCTGGGAGAGGAGTAAATGCTGGGCAGATATTCTGGGATCTCCCAGTGCTCCTGCACGCTCCTCCAGCCCTCCTCTCAACTCCCAGGAAGGAAAACAAATCCTCCTGGTGAGGGCAGAAAGCACATCCTGCCCTTCCTCCCGTCCTTCTGCCTTTGGGCACGGGATAAAAACTGCCACAGAGAGGGACAGCACTGGGAATGGGGATAAAAACTGGGATAAAAACTGCCACAGAGAGGGACAGCACTGGGAATGGGGATAAAAACTGGGATAAAAACTGCCACAGAGAGGGACAGCACTGGGAATGGGGATAAAAACTGGGATAAAAACTGCCACAGAGAAGGACAGCACTGGGAATGGGCCTGGGAAAGGGAATGGAGGGATCCAGAGCCTTTCCTGGGGAAAGGGAAGGGAAGGGAAGGGAAGGGAAGGGAAGGGAAGGGAAGGGAAGGGAAGGGAAGGGAAGGGAAGGGAAGGGAAGGGAAGGGAAGGGAAGGGAAGGGAAGGGAAGGGAAGGGAAGGGAAGGGAAGGGAAGGGAAGGGAAGGGAAGGGAAGGGAAGGGAAGGGAAGGGAAGGGAAGGGAAGGGAAGGGAAGGGAAGGGAAGGGAAGGGAATCAGCATGCTAGCTTGGCTTGGGACACTGAAACTGTGGAGGCAGTTCTGTGTGGATCCAGAGGCAGTTCAATATGGGATCCAGAGGCAGTTATGGGGGATCCACAGGCAGTTCTGTATGGATCCAGAACCATTTCTGTGTGGATCCACAGGAAGTTCTGGGAGATCCACAGCAGGAGATAAATCTGCCTGCACTAGAAATGCACAGGCACGTACTCCTAGCGAGCTCTCCCCATCTCTCCTGAGTGTCTGCACAGGTAAAAGCAAATTAAAATTTGCTCAATTAGCTGCTTCCATGTACAATTATCTCGTTTACATACCCGAATTAGAATAATTACATGCCTAAAGCAGCCATCCAGCTCCACACACATTTGCAATACTCAAGTTCCTAATTTCTCTTGAAAATCCACCTATTGGACTCTACAGCAGCATAATTATGGAGCTTTTCTGTGTGAAACAATCACATTCACTATCACCTTCCAATGTCTGCTGGAGGTGTTTATCTAAACCCACACACACCACACCAGAGGACACAGCACCAGCAGGTTACACTTTTTCTGACTCGTTGAGGGCTTTGATTCACCTCTCAGCCTGACAGAGATACAAGCCCTGAGCAAAGTGCTGGGCAGGGCAGCAGCAGGAAGTGTGCAGCAGGAAGGGCTTTTCAGGCACAGGGGTTGTAGTGGCACCACAAGTCCTTGATAAAGCCGTGGTTGCATCTGTTGGGCAAGGATTTTGTCAGCACCAAAAGCTGTTGTGGGAGACCTGGGAGGGAGGTTGACAATCCCACAGCTCCCCACTGCCTGTGTCCACAGTCTATCCCAAATATTCTGTTTTCCTGACCACAGGAACCAGCTGTCTTTGCCCAAATTGTTACAGAAACTTCATTATTAGAAAACTAGAATATCCTATAATTCTGGGAGAACACTCTCCTATTAAAAAGCCCCATATCAAATTTTTCTCCTATTCAACCTGCAGTGACACCATCTCAGATGGATAAACTGAAAGTGTTTTACATTTGTATTTCATATTTGATTGTTTAATTTCTGCTTTTGCTTGCACTGAACAAATCACCTTCTTCTTTGTCTCTTGTCAGTAGTTTAGGCTTAGAGTGTCCTCAGTTGGGTTACTGTCTTGTTTGAAAGCATCCTTTTTAACTGGACAAAAAATTCATTATGCTAATTTAAAAAGAAATGCTCTCAGAAATTTCATTATGAAGTAAGAGCTAATTTCTTTTGAGATGGAAAAAAAAAATTAGTCATACAGGAAATAATGCAACAATGGCAAAAATGAAGGAAAATCTGATTCTTTACTTTGAGTAATATCCTGACCCAAGCAGCCTGCAGGAAGATATTCCTGTGTCCCATACACAATGCTTCCATTGTGCAAAGCACCAATGTCACATTTTGAATTTCCCTGTGTGAGTGGAACTCTGGTTTGTTGATGGGCAGGTTTCAGGGGCTGCAGAGTCCCTGCAGCACTGTGCCCATCACCCCTGCAGAACAGGAGCTTTCAGAGTCAAAACTCCCCTTAAGCCCCTAAAACGCTGGGCTGGAACCCCAGCTGCTGGGAGTGATGGTGGCTGCATTAAAGGCAGGAGTGTCACATTGATGTGCACCAGCTGAAGCTCTGCTCTAGCCCCAGCCTTCCCCTTCCCATCCTCATCCTCACCCTCATCCTCCTCCTCCTGCATCCCAGCAGTGCCAGAACTGGGAGAGAAGGCCCACAGGGGAAGCAGGAGTTCAGCATTTCCTACAGGAATGATAATCTGGCAGGTTTGCTGGTATTTTCTGGCTCTCAGGAGTTGCTCTGTGTGACACTGGCAGTGTATTGACCAAAATTCCCCAGTGGGATTGTTTGGGAAGTTTTGGCACAAGTGGTACAAAGAAGCTCCACTTTGGGCTCGGTACTGAAAGTTCCTTGAAAACTTCCTAGATCTGGGAACTCTGGGGGTTTGTGTTCCCCTCCTGTCCCACCCAGCCCGAGATGGCAAATGTTCCTCACCTGTCTGCCCCACCCCCTCCTGCAGGTGTAAAACCTTATTTTTGCAAGAAGAGGGAAGCAGAAAATATAACTCAAACACAAGAAATGCAAGGATGGGGGTCAGGCTACTTGTCAGTGGTGAAAGGGGAAAGGAGAATGTGTTTGGAAGTAAATGATTTCTTCTGCTCGTGCTGAAGAGTAATTCTCAGCCCCCTGTGAGTGAGAACATGAGGCAGCCCTGTCCCCATTAGCTGGCACTGGGAAGAGGGAGCTCTGGCACACCCCGGGCCTTTGTCCACTGTCATGCTAATTCCCGGCTGGAAACAATTCCTGCTCTCTTTCAGCACCTTTCAAATGCACATTTTGTGCCAGAGCAGCTCTGCTGCATTCAGAACCCAGAAGCCTCAGGTTTTTCTTCCTGCATTTCTCATACAAGGAGGAAGTGCTGCTGCGAGTACAATAGGAAGAAACAAATGATGACAACAAAGGCCCAAGCTCAGGGAATTCTTTCTGGTCGAAGATTAGGATGAAGGGAAAAAACCCCAAAACTGTTGCAGCCCTCCAAGAATGGTAATTCCATGTCAGGATTGATCAATATTAGCTTTCTATTTATAGAACACCTTTCATTCTGAGGCTCTGTGGTGTTTATAAATTAATAAACACATGAGCAAGAATCCCACCATCCATTATTAATGTTATCAGCACCTTCAGTTTATGAGAGGTAATTATCATTTTTAACAGCGTGAAAGTCGTGAAAAGAATCACAAAGCCACTTTTTGAATCCTCTTCTCTCTTCTTTGTCATTTGGGGAGTTAAATGCTGTAGTAGAGCTATAGCCCAGTGAGGACACACTCTGAGGTAAATACTTTTGCAAAGTATGGCTCAAAAATTAACTGAACTGCCACGTTTTTCTGAGGGGTTGCACCTGGGTAATCTCACAGAAAAACCTTTACAAAATGAACACTTCCTTAACTCTGAATTAATGTGCAGGGTGCCTGAATCTCTCTGTTATCTCAAGGCAGATAATTTTGCTTCCTTGCCCATGAGAAATTCTTAAGGATCTGCCTCCACATCACAATTACAAGGAGCAGTAACTGCCACCCTTAAAGGCAGTTTTGGTTTTTGAATGCACTTGGAATATGCCATAGAAAGTAAAGGAATTAATCTAGAAATGCCTTCTTCAGTTAGGAAACATTTTGTGAGACTCCATTTTCATTATTAGAACCTACTTCCATTATTTTGATCCTGTAATAAATACTATTGGTGTGCTTGAAATCCTGTAATAAATACTATTGGTGTGCTTGAAATTTTGATCTGAGATCAAGACAAAGAGGAGAAAAACTTCTATAATTGAAGGCAGAATAGTAAATGGCCCCAAAAAGGAGAAGTGGAAAAAATGTGACATTTGAATTACACATACAGCACACATGTCAGAACTGGAAAATGGCTGTAAAATTCTGCTTCATCTACACAAGAACCCAACATACTCCAGAGCTCACAAGTCTGTAAAACAAAGTTCTTCAACTTATTTTGTAAAAGGCTTGCACTGAGCTCTCTAATGGAGTGAGGAAAATTATATTAACAAATAGAGAATTTAGGCACGTCATCCTATCCAAACAATATATTTGGGTTTCAATTTTAGAACCAGTTCAGTGCACACCTACCTCTGTATGTGAGTAGTCAGCACAGGGTTGGGCTTTTAATATTAGACTTGTTTTTAATTGAAGAATGGTGTCAGGTGCTAATTAGCATGAGTGAATGTGCTTTTATTTTGCCATATCCCAGCCATAGGAAGAAGCAGTTTATAAACTGAGAGTGGGAAGGCTGGAAGCTCAAACTAATCAAGGAAGGGAGAGGATTAACAGCCAGTCTCTAGATCTAACTCTTGATATTCAGAGTAAAAACCATGTGATACTGGGAAGGACAATTTGGAAAGTTACAACGAAAGTTTAAGGCCTCTGGTGCTGATAACTGAACCATTCTGGGCAGACTCATCATCCAGAGCTGTTTATCTTCCTGAGCAGCCTTTTTCATAGAATTTGTGTTTCACCAACGCATTTCTCTTCCCTCGCTGCCCTGCACAGATGCATGTGAAGCTCATTTCTGTTCCCAGCCCCTTCTGAAGAAGGGCTGCATGCTGAAAGGCTCTCCTCTCTCCTCCAGCCATATCTCAGAAAAGATTTTATTTCTCCATGCAGATCTTTATTCTTTCTCTATCACTGAGAAGCAACAATGCAACCCTGGGCTTGAATAAATACCAGGAAGATCCCAGAGATCTTTCACACCAGGAGTTACAAGAAAGGAGAACATTCACATGGTGCTGTGCAGTCATTTTGAAAAGGATCCATTTGCAGAACAAAGTACAGGAACAGAACTGCAGATTGAGTAAAAAGAGGAAAAAAGTGAGATGTTTTCTTTGAGAAATCTGTGTGCTGTTGAAGAAGATTCTGTTTACTTGTATTTTCCTACTCTAGTGTGCTGTGATAAGGAAAAAGAAAAGACGTCATGCTCGAAGTCTGTTAAAGTTCATATGCAGCGAAAACAAAACAAAATCAAGGTCAAACAGAAAATGTTTCATACTGCACTGTCAATGTGCCTCGCAGGATTTGAAATCTATGAGTTTACACAGACAGGATGTATAAAACAGGGACAGAACCCCCCTGCGACTCCTTTATCACTACAAAAACAAACTGTTCTACGTTCAACGTGCTGCTCGGGCAGCAGATTTTAGTGGGGCATCCAAACACCTCCAACAGCACCCCAAGAGTGCGGAGGGCGTTGGGAGAGAATGGGGCAGCTTGGGGCAAGGGGGGAAGAGCTGGTGCTGCCCAGGGAGCTGGGGCTCAGCGTGGGCACAGGGGGCAGAGTTGATGCTGCCCCGGGAGCTGGGGCTCAGCATGGGCACAAGGGGCAGAGCTGGAGCTGCCCAGGGAGTTGGGGCTCGGTGTGGGGACAGAGCTGGTGCTGCCCAGGGAGTTGGGGCTCAGCATGGGCACAGGGGACAGAGCTGGTGCTGCACAGGGAGCTGGGGCTCAGCATGGGCACAGGGGACAGAGCTGGTGCTGCACAGGGAGCTGGGGCTCAGCATGGGCACAGGGGGCAGCGCTGGTGCTGCACAGGGAGCTGGGGCTCGGTGTGGGGACAGAGCTGGTGCTGCCCAGGGAGGCTGGAGATCACGCTGGGGACACAGACCTAACCCAGCGCCAGGCGCATTCCTGGGGCAGGCGAGCCCCGCCGCGCTCATCGCCCCGTGCCTGATGCGATGTCGCAGGAGCCGGTTTGTCCCCTCGTGGCCCATCCGTGCCCGGGGCAGCGCCGCAGCCCCGTGGCAGCCGAAGGGAGCCGAGCGTGCCGGCGCAGCCCCTGCACGGCGTTTCCTGTAAACACGCGCTGCCGCTGCCGCTGCCGCTGCCGCTGCCGCCCCGCCAGCGCGATCCCGGCTCAGCGGGATCTGCTCTCACATCGCGCTGAAAGAGGCGATTTGTGCAAAAAACGCGACAACAAACCGGGCCGCAAAACGCCGATAAAGCTTCTCATGAGCGATCCCATGTTCTGGCCTCGCTCTCTCGTCCAAGTGTTACACAAACAATTTATTTTGTAAGCGAAGGAGGAACACGATCCTGATTTTGCAAATAGATGTTGTTGTGAGGAAATTGAGGGTGTCGAATTTTATATTCCAGCTCGTGGCCCAACAGCCCAAACAGTTCTAAAAAGGACTTCTGGAGCCATTAGGTGACACTCTGATTGTGGTTGCAACCTTATCTCCTTAAAAGCCTAAAACACTGTGTATTTACTTTATTTATTTATTCATGCCAGCAAACAGAGAATTTCATGTAATAACTTGACTGCTAGAGCAGGGGCTTAAAAACCCCCCCAAAAAGGCCAAATTTGGGGAGCCCTGGGAGAAGACTTGCCCAAGATCACTCAGGAAGTCTGGGGCAGAGCTGGGACAGAGCCCAGCTCCCCTAAACCCCATTTGTGCCTTAATCACACGACAGGCCAGGTTTAATAGCTGCCTGAATATGAATGTAAAATGAGAGAGTCCCTGTGCAGTTGAATGAAACTGGGCTGATCTGCTGCCAGGGACAGCCCAGCGTTCTGCTGCTCAGGTCACTTGTTTGAGACAAACACCCCAGCAAGATTTTAAATTTAGGTGAAGGCTTCCTGCTGCCTGCCCAGCTCTGTTTTCATTCTCCCTGACAGCGAGGGTTTCCCTCTGAGTGCTCTGAGAGGAGCAGGACTTGAGCCAGATCACAAAACTTCCAGCCTGGATTTTTGCATAATGTAATTGTACATAATGTAATTTAAAAGGACTCAGACATTTAAGTACGTTAGGAGGTTGGGGACTGCCATGAAACTTTTCTGCTTTCAGCAGTGCTATTTTATTTCTTTCTGTTGTTCTGGAGGAGATTATCACAATTTTGGGCGTGCTGCCTGGTTCTAAAGTCTACTTTGGGGCTAGGTTTAATATGGCAAGACTGTGGAGTAACATATAGTGCAGAGCAGTAAACACAGGTCTGTCAGGGCGTTTGGTGCAGAAGGTTTTGCCTCATACATAAAATATCGACTGGGGAAGCCTCTCCAGAAAGGCAGCAAATGTCCTCAACACAGGACAAAACTGAGGGAGAAGAAAATCTAGGATTTATTTTTCCAGGTTGGCCCTTGCCTCATATCAAACATTTCCAGCTCCATGAGCATAAATCACAGAGGTCACCGTGGCTAATCTGTAAAAATAAATTGGATGTTTTCATTTCACTCCTGTAATGTGATATTATATGATGCATTTTGAGCAAAAGAAGGAAAAGTTTTAAGATATTCTGAGCCTCTCCTTTTTTCCTGAAGCAGCCTTTTTATTTTTCTTACATTTTCCACAGAGGTCCCATATCTCAGTGGATAAAAACCATGCGGCTCCTGTGTTCTCTGGTAAGTCATGTTTACAGTGAGCCAGAGCCCTGGCTCAGGGGAGCAGCCCTTGTGATCAAGGGGGTCAATACATTTCACATGGAAAAGTAAAATCTTTAAAAAATGAAAGAGGAAGGGAGCAAATGATGGCTTTTGGTGTGTCATGAGAACATGAAATACCACAACACCTGACTCAGGGAGGCTTTAAGAACACCGAGTTAAGAGCAAAAATACAAACTTAATGTTTTTATTAGTTTGTGTGCCTTGAATTTGTTTTCAACTCTTCAATACAAGGTCTTTCAAAACGCTAACATCAGAGCACAACAAAAAGAATACATTTTTAACAGACTGTTAAGAGTCACTTGGGGTGGCAGAACCTGGTCCCTCCCACACCCATTTCCAGCAAAATTCTGCTTTGTTCTGCTGGCCTCGCTGCCGTTGGGAGATAATCAATACTTAAACTGCTCCTGTGCTCCAGACTGGGAGTGTTGGCGGGATCAGGTTTGGTCACATAGTGCAAGGTGGTGTGCAGCGAGTTCCAAAGAAACGCAGAGCTCTTGCAAGACAAAGGAATATTTTGCATGCACGGATAAACACCCGGCTCCGATACATCCTACTGCAAAAAAAAAAAAAAAAAAAAAAAAAAAAAAAAAAAAAAAAAAAAATCACATTAAACTAGCAAGGATTGAGCAATAAGCTCTCCTTTGTCAATTCAAAACTCCATCCAGAGCTGTGAAAAGGCCAGGATTCAACACTTGGAAATCTGTGAAGCAGCACAAGGTAAATCCCTTTTCCTCATGGCTCACACATGGAAGGACAGAGATTTTTAAACTTCAGGAAATTAGTGAGGCTCTATCAACTCATATGACCTTTTGAAGGGGCAGGACTTAATTATCTGTATTTTAAAATTTTGGTCTTATCAGGTTTGACCACGAAGATAAATCTGCTTCAAGTCAGCGTGAGGCAACATTCAAATTTGCCAATAAAGATATTTCACCTTCCAGAATTACCTGGTAAGTAATTACCTTGTATATATTACACATTCTGTAATGGTTTTGGATAATCTTTATTTGCCACATAAGCGACCTAAATTTCAGCCTGGGTAGGGTTGCTCATTTTAGACTGGGAGAACATTTTAGAGAAGAAATTAAAAAAAAACACATTAAAAAACCCCAAAAACCAAAACACATGATTTTAACTGCAATTATTTTAGAAATGTCCTCTATTGAGGCAGGATGATTTTTATATTGAAGGAAACGAGCCCCCGGGTGCGATGTAAATGTAGTGATGTGAACTGAAGTGACTTTAGCAGGTCTCGGTGTGTCTTTGGGGGAAAAAGCGGAGACCGCATGGAAACTCACCTCCTCCTTATCCCATTTACTGGAGGGAGGTGCTAACCTCAGAGTCTAGCGGAGATTAAGCACTTTGCTAACAGCATTACAGATTGCATTTAACTCCTCAAAACCTCCTCAGTGCCAAGTGGGACACTCGGAAATGTATTTTAATTCTTTGCCTGCCGCACTGCATTCCTCTATAGTGTCCATCCCTCTGGAGCAGAGCAGCTGGGTGTTTAAAAAAATGAAAAATAGATGAACCCTGGGCTCTTTTGGGGCAATTTACACAGTAAACCTGTGTATTCGGGGAGCCCTGATGGGTGCCAGGCCCCTCACTGAGCACGCGGGGCTGCAGCCACAGGACAAAAAGGGTCGTGCTCATCATGTCCCCAGTGACCCACGCAAGGATCAATGCTGATGAGATATATTGGCTATAATTACGTTTGTGCCTGGGCGACACTAGCTCTGTGTTTCGTGTTTGGGTGGGCGCGGCTGTGTTTTGGATCGCGTCCATCACTCCTTGTCCTGTCTGAGGGGACGGGGCGTGGCCACAGCCGGGCGTGGCCCTGGAGGCGGGGCCAGCGTTGATTGAAACGCGCCGAGCGCGTGGCCAGCGCAGGCCCCGCCCCGCGGCGGGCGTGCCCAGCCGGAGGGGCGTGGCCCGGGGCTGCCCGAGCAACAGCTGCCGCGGAGCCGTTTACAAACAGTGCCCCGAGCGCGGCGCGGCCGCTGCCCCGCGGCGCCTCGGCTCAGGTGAGGCAGGGCTGGGGGGCACCTGCCGGGGGCTCCGGGCCCCTTCCTCCTCCTCCTCACCTTCCCCGCCCCCCCCGGGGGCACCTGCGGCAGGCGCAGCCCCGTCCCTCGGGCGGCCTCTGCCGTGAGGGGCCGGTTGTGCGAGCGAGCGCGGGGGGGCCGCTGCCGCCGGCATGTCTGAAGGGTTCGGGGCGCACCCCCCCACCCCCACCCGTGGCCCGGTTGGAAGCGGGGCTCGGAGCCCCCCCTGTCCCCGCGCTGTCCCGGGGGACGGCAGGAGGGCGGCGCGGGCCCGGGGGGGCGGAGGAAGGTCCAGGTGTGTGTGGCCCCGCAGGTAGCGGCCCCTCCCGCCGCCCCCTCCCCACGCGGGGCGGGCGCAGCGGCGGCGCGGCCGGAGCCCTTCCCCAGCTCCCTCCCACCCCAAGTTCGCGCTGGCCCCGCGCTGCCGCCGCCGCCGCGCCGCCGCCCCCTCCCCTGGCGCCCCCGGCCGGGCCGCGCTGCCGTCCGTCCCACACCTGGGGGGTCGCGGGGCCCCCCCGAGGCGCCGCGCCGGGCCCGGGGGCCGCGCTCGGCCGGGGTGGGGGTGCGCGGCGACACGAGAATATTTCTTTGTGAGTCAAAGATGTTCCTGGAAGAAGGATTTGTAGTAAGTGGCTCATGGGGCGGAGGGGGGGGGTTGTTAATGAAAAGTTTATTGATCCGTTTTGCCAGGTTTTGTTTCATTTACCTTTGTCTTTCAAAGACCAAAGCCTTCCCGATCATTTCTTTAGCATCGTGGTTCTTTTTTTCTTTCTTTCTTTTTTTTTTTTTTTTTTTTTTAAAGGGGAATAGGAAGTTTAGAAAATAAATAAATAAGCCTCAACTGACTTCTTAAGCAACAAAAGAGGTTGCCAGGCGAGGACAATAAAATTCTAGAATATCCAGAGATTGGATTTCATTCCTGTTCCGTGATGCCCCCTGGACTTTGTGTTTTGGGGTGTGAGGCTTTTTTTGTTTGTTTGTTTGTCTCCCACACAGAAAACCTGCACCCAAAGTAAGGTCTGTATGTTCTCTAATGAGCCATCCCATAAAATGTGCTGTGTGACTCCCAGTAAGTATTTGAATTGAAGCGTAATAGTTTTGAAGTGGTGGGGAACAAAAATCTTTCTGTTGGGTTATTGATCTGCTGATGAAAGGCGTTTGAATGTGAAAAGGGTTTAGTTTAGGGAGGTTGTGTGTTTAAAGGTTTTTTTTTTAAGGCAACATTTTTTTTTTCATTTTTGAAATGACCTTGAGAGGTTTAAAACTACATCAGTTTCTACCAGTGGGTTTGAGGGGGAGGCAGGAGCAGAAGAATCTAGTGAAAATCGAAAATAGAAATAGGAACTGAAGTATAGCTGCAGTGAAATATTTTCTTATAGAAGTATGTGAAAAGGGAAGTTTTTGTAAGAATGTGTGAAAAAGAGGAGAGGGAAATAACGCAGTTTCAGATGCAGGGAGGGGGGGAGAGAAGGGAGCATATCATTCTTCACATTTTATTAGGCCGTGAAATGCAGGAGTGATATGATCTGGAAGACACAGAAATAAAACGCCTAACTGCAAGTTGAATAGCAGGCATTGACTTGCTGACCAACGCTTCCATGCTTGCTGGGGGCTGCTGCTGGGGCTGCAAAGGTAGCAGAGCACAGGGCTGTGACAATGGCTTGCAAATGCTCTAACGCCATGTTTTATTGCTCTTAGGAGCTCTTCTTAACTGGAGGTTTGGGAATACGACTGAGACTTTAATTTGGGATGTCCACAGTGAGGTTTCAGCCTTTCCTTGGATAATAGAAAGGGACAGTTGCAAATAAGTGGGATAAACTGCATTCTTTGGCAGAGGGGGAGGGAAGAGGGCGAGGGTGGAGGAGGGTTTTTTTTCTTCCCCTTTACTAGTTCTGTAACTGAGTCAATATTTTAAGATCTGTAGCAGGAATGTGGCTTTGTGATCACTGAACGTGTTTTTTTTAGTGAGCAATCTCGTCATGCTGAGCATAATACTTGGATTTTCGATCTCTATAGGCTCTTTCCTGAAATCAGCATCTGAGTTTTGCCTTTTAAGTTTTTCAGGGTGGTGAATATGAAAAACAAATAACTTTAGAACCACGGCTATTACAGTGATTATTGATTGGCTTGGCCCTCAGCCAAGCAACTCTTCTGCATGCAGCAGAGTTGCTGATTTACATTCTGTGGATTGTTTTTCATAAGTTAGCCTTTTTTAATCTTTAAACAGCATATATGGCAGTTGAGGAACAGTAGATCAGTTTTTAGTTAAGGTTGTTCAATTATGTCTTCATCGCTTTGGAGTTGGTTGAATGACTTGACATGAGATTAAGCACAACAAAAGAAAAGGCAGGGGAACAACAGCTGCCTTCCAGTACCAGAGCTCCAGATTCTGAGCACTTCAGCGTTTTACCTTTTACTGCTACGTGGTGTCAGGTTTAAATGTGAATATTTCTATTCCCTTTGCGAGAAGCTCAGGCTTGCTGATAACACATCAGCCACTCAAAGCCTGGATGTTCGTGTTTTGGGGGTTGTTTGTCTGCTGCATTTTGCAGAAAATGATTGAGGATCTGATACTGAGCAGTGAATTGATCTCATTAACTTTTAAGACAAAAGTAGCAAACAGTCCCCACTAGTTTGTACTTGTTTAGTTACTGTGTGGTAAGAACTTTAAGGTGTGTCCTTAATGGCAACTGACGATTCTTGCTGCGAAGCCTTGTTTATTTTAGGTAGATGTTTTATACAGAATTTCCACTGGGACAAATTACTCCACTGACTGCACTTATTCTTTCTGAAGGCTGACTGTGAGCATAAGAGAATAATTTTGCCATGCAGCAATCAGGCTATATTTAAAAATTGAAGCCATTAAGTTTTGCTGTGTATTTTAAGGCTTTTCCTACTTCCTTTGTTTAAACATTCTCAAACAGTGCATATCATAGATGAGTTTAAAACATTCATATGGCACTGTTGGGGCCGAATTTAAAATTAAAATGAATACCGACGTCCTTGTTGATGAAAATAGAAAAAGCATTTCTTTAAATAAGTGGATAGTTTCTGGTTTTGAGTGTGGTAAGGAGGCTATATTGGTGTCTTGTAAACAAAGTTTCATATTAAGTAGTCTTTAGAGAATGGCTTCCAGGCTTTGCATTAGAGGATTTCTTTCTTTTCCTCTTTAAGTGAATAATGTTTTTTGGTTTTGCTTTGTTTTGGTGGAGGGGTGGGGAGAGCGGGATTTAGGGTAGGGGCTGGAAAAGAGAGGAAGATAATAAACTTTAGCACCTTTTTATCAGACTGTCTTACACAAAAGGCTACTTGATTCTGGTTTCCCCTTTCATTAGATCACACTCCAAAAATTCCTTTTTGAGCAGTTATTCTAACCTTCAGAAATACCTCCTCTTACCACTGTATTTTCATTTGGAACTATGCTGATAGATTAATACCATGTTTTATACAAATTGCTAAGTTATTACTGTAATCAGGGGAAATTATTTTAAAAGGGAACTGTGCCTTTCACTTAGACTTTCAATCCTGTGATTACAGTAAACTTTTAGTTACAAAAAAAAAATCTGAGAGTTTGCAATTAAGAAGCTCTGGGGAAACGTTAAGTAAATTTTAACTTCCCTTTGTTCTTTGGGACTTTTTGTTGTCCCAGCTCTTTCTAACCTGAATCTTGATTTGGAATGCATTGTCCTGGGCAAAGATTCCATCCAGCGTATATGTAAATACACTCCCTCTTTCCTGTGTTATGAAATGCTGGCATATGGAAAGAGCAGCCCCCCTTTCCCCAAGGTAAAATGGGCTGAGCTTTCTTTTCTTTGCAAGAAGCTGAAAGAAGAGTTTGACCTTTGAACTCAGCCTCACACTTCCACGCTGCTTTGGGGATGATTAAATAACCCAGGATATTTGCCTGTGTCTTATGCTTATTTATCTCACTTTAAATGTTGTAATACTTCACTGTTGAGGTATTGTCTTTAAATATAGCAGGACGAGCCTTGGGGTTGCAGCAGGGCTGCCATGTGCCAGCTCAGCTCTCGCTGGGGACACTCTGCATTGCCAGCCCCCCTCAGAGCCTTCCCACATCTCATATCGCCTTGATTCAAGGATTGCTTTTAGCTTTTAACCGACTTGGGGCATTTCTCATCACCCCCCGCCTTTCTAAGGTGACTTTAGGAAAAAAAAAAAAAGTTTTTCTTCCTGGTGCATGAATGTGCTGAGGGGATTCTGCTGACTACTCTATGCGTGCTTTGAGAGATGTGACTCATTCCACAAGAGATTTGCAACTGAATACAAAAGTAAGGAAAAGGATATGACCAAGCTATGTAAGATTCTCAACAACTGTTGTGTTTTAGGATTAAAAAAGCCTTTTTCAGTCTAAATTTACCTAGGTTTTTATGTGCTTCCAAACAGAAAGTTGCTTTCTCTAAATAATTTGCTTTTAGAAATCAACTTTTTTTTTTCCTTCAGTGAAATTGGCAAATAATCTCCTTTTGTTGCTGATGAAGCTTGTTTGTGCCAAACGTGGGTGTATGTCTATGAGAAAAATACATAAAAACTTCTACTGTTATAATCATATGACTTTGGTCAGAGCATAGTTTATAGCTTATCATAAATCTAGAACTCTTGATTCTTCCTCCTTTTTTTTTTTTTTAAGCGGTGTGATAAGAGCAGACTTTGCAGTTTCAAAGTAGAGCAGTGTACATGCTGGGAAAAATGAGTTTGAAATTAAAAATATAGGTGACAAACGTGTTTGGAAACACAATGAGATGGAATTGCTTATCAGGCTGCCTGGAGGATTTCAAAAGAAAGCACAAGAGGAAATGTGGGTAGAATATGCAGGGAGATCTATGTAGATCAGGGTGACTTCAAGACTGGAGCAGAAAACCATCCAAGCAGAAGTGAATAATTGACTGGATGGTGCTTTTCTATGAGCTGCAGATTTTATGTAACTAAAAGTATCAAAGTCTGAGTTTGTTTATGCGCAATAGGTACACTTGCATTTCTCACTGTAATCAAGGGAGTGCAGTGTGCTCTGATTGAGCTGCATCAGGGAAACTGAGGCCTTTGTGTGGTGCCTGCACTTTGTTGTGATAGCAGGGAACTGGCTGGGTGCAGTCCCGGGGGCTCTCTCAGCCTCCCTCCTTTGCTACTCAGGAAAAGCAAATCAGATTTGCTCAGATTTACACCAAGCGCTGATGTTTGGAACAGCGTAAGGAAAATGGATGTGAAGGTGGCCCAGAGGAGCCCCACTTTCTGTTCACCTTCCCTGTTTGTTTCTAGTTTGTTTTTGTTCTTATGCTGGTAAGATTGGGGTCTGAAATTGCGTGTTAGAAAGCTCAGATTCCTGTGGATGCTTTACAGCCAGCTTGGCCCTGTGCAGCCCAGGCTGTTGGGTGCATCACCCATCCCTGCAGCCCACTGGTGAGGGGGAATGTAAGGCTGGGTGGTTAAAAAGTCTCCATCAGTTTCTGGGAGATCTCCCACCTGCATGGGAGAAGGGGGGCAGCTTTTGGAAGCATTTGTTTCTATCACTTTTCTGTTTTAGTACCTTCAGATGTTGTTCCAGGGGTGACTGAACTACAATTAAATGTCTTTTCCTGGACTCTGTACCTTCCTCCATCTTTCAAGACTGCCTTTTGCAAGCACCTCATTGTGGTTGTGTTTGAGAGTGACAACTTCCAAGTGCCCTGCAGAGCACAGGGATCAGATACTGCTCTGTTCCTTCCAAGGGGCAGCAGTTTGAGCTGCGCTGGGTTCAGACTTGAAGCCAGGTGAGAGCACATTAATGGCCTTAACAAAGGGAACTCCTTGGAACTGACCACTTCTCTCAAATTCACGAGTAGTAAAATAATCTCTTTTCCTGTTATTTCACCTATGCTGCCCAAAGGGATGCTACTTGCCTGTAATTGCTACAGAGGAACTCCTGGCTCTTGAGTAATAAGGAATTATGTCTAATTTGGTAAACTGAATTTACCACTTCTTTGTAGTTGTGGCTGTTGGAGAGACCTTACATCCCTCTGCCAAGAAGTAAAAAAGTCAAATTTGCTTTTAAGATCTCTGAAAGTACCTTCTTTTAAATGAAAACCAAGACTAAACATACAAGGCAGTGTGTGTAAGGTGAGACTGACTCAACAATAAAAATGTATCACTCATTCCACCGAGAGCCTTTACCTGCTGTGGAGAGAACAATAAACTGTTTTGTAAGGTAAGGGGTCATTGCCAGTTTAAGTGCGTGTAACTTCTTGATTTAATGAAGTTGCATCATCCTACAGCAGTGGTGAAATGTGTCCCAGACTTATTTAAAATAGGATTATTCTTGTATCTTTCAGCTCTTCTACAACAGGTATTGGTCACTTCTGTTGTCTAAATTACACTTTGGTTTTGTGGCTCCTGAGAAATTCTCTCCTAATCAGAGGGAAAAAGGAAGAAAATCTGGCAGTTTGAGCAGTCCTTCTGAACTTTAAAAGTCAATACTTACTTGTAGTGCTTCCTCCTTTAATGCCAAGAATTAGTCTCTTTTATATTTGCTCTTGCTCAGTGGAGGAAAAACATGTGCAGAATGCTGCAAGCGTATACGTTGCCTGCTCTAAAAGGGGTAATTACATCCTTTGATAGAAGAGGCATTCAGCTCTGAGGAGGCACACTCAGCTCATCCATCCTCTGCCAGAGCCCTGCTACACATACAGCCTTCAAGAAAAAGGGACTCCAGGAAAAGGTTTTTTAGAGAAAGAGGATATCCTTTGTTTTTATTAGTATAGATGTCTGAGATGGGGGGAGGGAGTTTTCCTAATATTGTTCATTATTAACTATGAGTTATTTTCCACTGGTGATTAAAATCCTGTTTGCGAGGCTTCAGGGGGAGAATGACTCGCATGTGTGTCTGTTTGACTGCAAAAGGGCTTTCAACTCAAAACCTTTCTGAAGTGTGTGTGCAGAAATGCTTGGATAATAACAGTCTCCAATTCTGTCTATGTCTCGCTCTGGTTGTGTTTTTGTGAATTGTTTTAGGATCATTGTGTTGGAAATCTCTGGTGGTGTTAGAAGGAACTATAACTGAGCGTCTCTCTTAGAGGGGATAAAAAGGATAAGCCGCCAAAGAGTTTAAGTTTAGGATAACTTTGAAATCTTCAAGCCTGAAGGATGAAGACTAAGGAGGGGGACTTAAATTTGCAGATGGAGGGAGTGGAAATTCCAGTTTAGGGTCATCTTTTATGTTCTCTTTTCAACCTGAACATCTTCATTTTGATCTTTCCTGCAACTGAAACAAACAACTCTCTTCCTCCCCTTCCTCCCCCTGAATCTCCGTTTCCTTTACAAGTGCTCGTGTTAGTTCTTTATCAGGCTGAACTGTTAACAAAGTATAAAAAACAGTTTTGTGCTTGCACAGTTGGTATAAAAGGCTCGGTGTGACGAGAAGCAGCGCTGGGATCACTCACGTGCTCCTCCACTGACAGAATACTCTGGGAAGTTTGTGAAATGATCTACTGTTAAAGATGGGAGTAGCTCTTGCCCTCCCTAGAAAGCAACAGAATGCCCAGTAATGAGGAATAATTCTTGGCTTCTGTGCTGCTCTGCACAGTCAGGTTTTATCTGGACTGACTTAAATAACTTTCCAGTGTTGTCACTGGAGTCGTGGGCAATGGGCAATTGTATTCTTTTAGAAATAAGGTCATGGTCTGTGGAGCAAAAACTGCATCATCTTCCCTAAAATCAGTCCTGTGTCAGATGGGGTAGCAGAGGCGTTTGTGCCTGAGGAGGAAAGCCCCTCCTGCCCCAGTGTGACACACACGCTTCTGCTGAAGCGCACAGAGGAACTTCTGGGGCTGCCACGAACCCCTGCTACCTGCAGGGACCAACCCCGGTGTCACTTTGGGAATCTGACTCACCCTTTGGGACACTTGGTGAGTGAGAACCTCACGATGACACTTGGCTTTGCTTTCTGACCAAGTGTGGGAGCTCAGGGATGCCAGGGGACGCCAGCAACAGAACCCACACTCAGCCAGGACACTGGAGGGACATCCCAAAATCTGGAGCTCATAAATATTGTTAGGAACTATTTGAGGGTGCTCTTTGTGCTGAACTTTGTAGGTGTGGTGCAGCTGCCTTAGCTTTATGCCATGATGTATATGTATATTAAAAAACGTCCTAAATAAGTTGAAGTTCAGCCTCAGCTCAGGTTTTAGTTGAGGATTTGAAGGTGTTTTTATTTATGCATGAGCTGCTGTGCCTGTGATCAGTGTTACACCTGAACACAGCTGTGCCCAGATAAAACAGATCACATACATACAGTAGTTTTTATTTGTGGTCCCAGTGAGGTGTTGTTACAAGTAATGTTAACTGGTTTGTTCTATCTGTGCTCCTTAGGTAGGACTGGAACAACTACAGTAAATCTTTGAAATTGGAATAAAAAAAGGTGTTAAACTTGTAATTTCCAATAAGCAATCAGCAGTATAAAATCTATTTACCAGCAATCTGTTCTGGGGCATAAACACACCAAGAGGAAAGAACAGTTCATGTAAAATGACTCTTAATATCCTGAAACTTCTTGAAACATGAGGAAAACTGTAGGGTTTTTTTTTTAAGTGGAAATGAGAGTTGCGTGTAAGTTTCTCAAGTTCAGTAGACCCAGTAAAAATTAAGGTGGTTGATTTGCAGCAGCTGGAAGAAGCTGGTCAGCTAAGCAGTGATAATTTTGCTGCTGGCCTTGAGTTTGAGAATCTGGGTTTGTTGAGGTAGTTGTGTCTGAGTTTTTATCTGCCAGAGAAGAAAAGTAACTTCAGTGTCCTGGATTTGGCTGTAACTCTTCAAGTTTTCTCACTTCTCTTTTTCAGAAAGTGTTGCAGCAACTACTTTAACTTCTGTAATTGTTCCAGGTCGCTTTTAACAGTTTAACAATACTTTTGCAGCACTGAATTAGCAAAGAATAGTTGTTTATCCTGAGACTTGCCATGCAACTTATTCCCAGTGCCTCTGTAATGTGTTTCAAATGGGAAATTCAATGGTTAGACTGTGCTATGCTCTGAAAGGTGTGTCTCGAGTTCTTGTTACATATTCATGGAAATTTTGAAATGCAGGAAGTAGAAATGCAATAAAATTACTCCTGATAGGTCATTTCCCAAAGAAATCTTCAAGACTATGTAATATTTTGTCTTGGGTTGTGTAATTTAATACAAATAAATTAAATTTCTCTACAGGCACTTAATTAAACTTTTCTGTGTTTTAATAATCCATTTATATGCAGCAGGGTTTTGGTGTGGTTCTTAGGTTGTGTGGCAAGTGCAATGAAAACAAGATGTTCTCATCTGTCCACTGGAATCTTTATGGGTGTTTTGTGGTGTTTATAAATACAATGGGTATCGCTGTGAACCTGCTGAAACACTCAGCCAGGGATGAGTCACTTGTGAGCTGGAGTGTGCTAAATGCTCAGGCGAAAACTTTTCCAGTAGTTTCATTCTTTCTTCTCAGCTGAAATATCGTTCTGGTTGCGTGGAGTGCAGTGGGTGGCACCCTGGACCTGAGGTGGATTGGTGATCCAGGAACGGTCCAGGGGAGCTGTGCAGGCTCCTCCTGCCCTGCCCTGCCCTCACAGCAGCCTGTGGGCCCTGGGCTGGCCAGGAGGGACACGGGGTGTTTGCAGATGGGCAGGAACTCACAAGTGCAACTTCTGGCCTTGTTCTGTGAGGGGGATAAGTCATTTTTTTATTTTCAGCCTTGAGTTCATCTGTAGCAAGTTTATCGCTGTTCAGCTGTTGGAAGGAAGGATTTCCTGTTTTGTTCTGTTCCTTTACTCAGTATCTCTGATACTGGTGTGTCCTTTCGTCTTCTGAAAGTGAAAGAAGGCACAAGAAATGCAGGTACTGTGTTTTATTTGCTGAGCTCCTGCACAGACCTTCAGCCATAGTCACAGTGTTGTAGGTTGTCCGCTTTTCCAAGGAAACACCAGAATTGAAGCAACTCTGGACAGTTTTCCTGCTGCCTCCAGGGCTTTGAATAACAGGAATGTAATTAATCAGCGTTTTTGGTCCTCAAATCCAAGGCATATTATCTTCAGTAGGAAGAAAGGTTTATTACTAATGGATAAAATCCTGGTGGCGATATTTGGGTTGTAGTTCTGGCATGTGTTGGCTTGTCTGAACAGCGAGAGCATAAAATCCTGCCTGCTTGTAAAAGGCATGGATCTAATCAGAGTGAAGTGTGTAATCACCAGATACAGAATAAGACTGAGCTTTCTAACTCACCTCCTGACTCCAGTGTTTGTATTCTTTTCTTCTTCTCTGTTTAAATACATTCTTGTCTAGTTGTATCTGTGCTTCCCTTCAGAAATGCCACCTGCAGTTTTTCCCAGTCTGTAGCTGCTCTCTCCTGTGTATCCAAGAGCTGCAGAGAGGCATTTCAGATTCCTGAAACAGGAATATCTTGCTCTGTTTGCAGTGCTGCCTGGAGGATGAGCTGTGCCTGGTTCTTGGGACTGTTCAGAGCCTCTGTGAAAAGCAGTGAGAGCGCTGAGCAGCCAGCACAGCTGCAGAGTGCCCTGGTGAAGTCTCCAAAGGGCTTCAAACCCATTGACAGCCACCACAATTGGCTCCAAGCTGCTGTGGAACTCCTCTCATGACTCAGGTGTTGGTTGCACACTCTGTGTGGTTGTGAGGACAGGTTTTGTTTGCCAACAGCTGAGATGGATTGAAGCAGCTCTGTTTCCAAAGAAGATTTATCAGAGAAGATGTTATTGATTGATTGATTGATTGAGGTGGATTTTTCACCCATCCATGACCAGCCTGGGCCATTCCCTAGATGTGATCTTTGCCTGTTGCTTAAATTCTAAAAAATCCTGGAGCTGTGGCTGTCAGTGTTGGTTTTATCCTGGGCTGGGTTTGCCCCATGTTAGAAGGTGCTCTCTTGTCCCCCACCTCAGCCCAGAATGCCACAAAGAACAGGGCACTGAGGGTGCATTTTGCTATTTCTCATCTGTTTCCTTTCTCCAGTGACTTCATTCTTGTTGCTTTGTCGTGTGTTTGCTGTAGTGCCACAAAGTGGGAGTGTAACAAACCTTAATTGGCTTTTTCTGTTTGTAGACACGAGCAAGGAAGTAGTGGCTGCTGAGTCGCAGCAGTTCAGCTTGTGGGACTGACTGCAGGCACTGCCCTTTGGATCTGCCTTCGTGCCCCAGAAATGCCTCTGGCCTCTCTCTAGCAGGATTTCTACACTTCTTCCTGCAGGGCACTTCCCTATGGCTCTGAAAGCAAAAGCACTCCCCTCTTAAGTTTGTTCCACTTTTTTAATCTTGCCTGGATTGTTTTTTTGAAATTTGAAACTTAAGTTATTGTCAGGCAGATGCTCACTGAGCTTTGCTGTAGCATGTTGGGTAAAAAATACCTTTTAAAACTCCAGTAGAAATAGAACAAAAAGGCAAGTTGGAACATGAAGTATAAAACATGCTAACCAGCAGCCTTTGATATGTTTTCTCCTGATGTTTTACAAAAGGGAAAAAGTTTTTTGAATACTTGAGCTTCAAACTTTGGTTCTGGCTCCTTCACCTGCCTATGGGGAGTGAGGGAAGGTCTGGGCTGAGTGGGGAGGGCAGAAAGGCAAAGGCTGCAGGAGAAGCAGAAGTGTCACCCCACACTGAAGTGAACCTGCCTGTTCCAGGAGATTTTTGATTCATTCTGCAGAGAGGAAGTATTAATCATGGCAGTGATGAAACTGAAAATGGGGATAAAGGGCGTAGTTAGAGAAGAGACTTTGGCTGCAGAAAATGCAGGTTCTGTCGCCATCAGCAGTGATCTGGTCCCTCTTACACTCCGCCTCACCCTGCAAGGTCCTGCATTTGTGTCTGATTTGGGGTAAGGCTTTGGCCCAGGCCAGAAACAACTTGGGATTTAAAAACCCTCTACAATTCTTGATATTAATTGTGCTGATTGTGTCAACCTGGGTTAGAGGGCTGGGCAGTGAAGAGACTTTAAACTTTGGAGAAGCAGGAAAAAAATGAAAAACAAGCAGCTGGCAACAATAATTTTCTCCTGTTACTGGCATTCTGGTGTGGTGGTGTTTTATTTTCTATTTTTACCCATGTTCATTAGGCCCCAGGATCTTGTGGTCTGCATGGTGGGAAAGGAGGTGCTGACTTTTCACATTAAAAGCAAGGAGTGTTCTCAGGGCAGGGCTGCAGGAAGTGCATGAGATGTTGGATCCATGACTCCTGACAGTGTGTGCTGAGGTTTCCTTCCCCAGCTGCTTCTCTTGCCTGGGCTGATTTCTACTGAAATGTTTTGAGATTTAATGGCTCAAGACCACTTTTTCTGTCCAACCAGCTCTGATCAGAAATAGCAGAGAATCAATTGATAATCATCTTCATTGTGGAAGGCTGGCAGCCTGAACTGTTGCAGGGCTGTGGTTGAATTATTGTCCTTTCTTTGGGTCAAATAAAACAAAAGGCTTCTTTTTTTTCCATATGAAAGCAAGGCAGAGGTGGAAATGGAGGTGAATTTTAAACCCCAACTGTGTCCATGCTGTTTTCTGCTCTAGGAGTTATAGAGGCATAATGTATTTTGGGGTATATTAGTTCAAGTCATGTGGTCACTGGCCAGCTGGCTCTTAGGAAATAATTTGCCAAAGTTTGAGTCAGATTTTGAATGAATTCTTTTCATTAGTTATTACTTTATTTGGAAATGTCTCAGAACGATTCTTCTGCAGTTTATATTAGTCTTGTATTAGTTTGCTAGACTTTTCCTTTACCCAAAAATTTCATCAGCTGGAGTCCTGAACTCCACAAAACTGTAATTTGTCAGCCCAAAGTTGTGGCCCATGAGTTGCTGCTAGCAGGCATTATAACTGACTTAAAGATTTAAATTGGAATTGTGATTAACTGTATTATAACCCAATTTAATCTTGCAGAATCCTAAACCTTCCTTTGTGAGTATAATCAATAAATAATTTTTTGTTTTGTGACACTTTAAAAGTAGAAGAATTTTGTTTTCATAATGTAATAATTGGCCTCTTGGATGAGTTAAGTACTAGATTTAAGTACTGTTCAAGAAACAGTTCATACAAAATGTTGTGATGTTCTTACTGTACCAGCCCAGAATTGTCACAGGCATTGTAAATATGGGTGATAGGAAAAGCTTTGAGTGGTGGGACTGGTGAATGGTTCTTCATACAAAGATTTTGCTGACACTCCCTCTGTACCAGGACTATAAAAGCTGATGCCAAGCTATCTGGTCTTAAAAAAAAGCAAAAAGCCTTTTGCTCAACAGCCTTTAGAGGACAAACAAGTGAAGTTCTGCTGTGGTTTTACAGGTTCAAGGAAAGGTTACTTGGGCTGCTGCATTGTTATGAGTTCAGGAGAGCACTGAAATATGGTTTCAGCAGCTTTATATAACTGGGTAAGTGCAGGTTTAGGAAGGACAGACAAAGTCTTGCAAAGAAAGAACAGTTGTAAACAGAGGGATGTTCAAGACCAAACTATTTCAACTTGGCAGGTAGAAAAGTTGGCTCTTAAAAATACGTTTTCTTCTAAAGCACTGGATGCTTCTCAGCCCTCATATTTTCATTATTTGGGAGACAATACTTCTCTTTTGAAAGGTCTGACTAATTATTTTCTCTCTTTCCCAGGTACTGGAGTTTCTTTGTGGCACTGAACTTGGCCTTGAGTGTATTTTACCCAATGCAACTATTTGAAAAGTTTGTGCAACAAACCTAAGTGCAACTGACTGTATCTGTAGACTTGAAAAATCTGAAGAAACAATTCAAAAGAAACCTCATCCCATCACTGAGCGAATCTTTGGGTTCTTTTACTGGGATGTGTGAAAGCACATAAAGCTGAAGAAGAAACAATTTCTGCTGGTGAAAAGAAAAAAAACCTAAAAATCATTTTCCTGGCAGAGGTTTTCCAGCTGAGCAGACTTTAGAGCACATGTTGGAGAACTCTACAAGTGTCCTTACTGTGATCAGGGAGCCCCCCCAGAGAAGTGCAGGCTGCCATTAGGAGATGTAAAGGAGCAGAAGGGAGGAAAGATGCCCACGCAGCCTCTCCTGGCCTACATGGACGGACCCGAGGGAATAGCCAGCGCCGTGGGAGCCCAGATGGAGAGCAGCGACGCCTCCATGACCATCAAAGGCACCAGCACCATCTCCTACAAGAGCCTGCAGGAGAAGTTCCTGCTGCAGGCCGAGGGCTGCGCGCCCCTGGACTGCATGTTCTGTGATGAGACCTTCAAGCACCCCGAGGAGCTGGGGAAGCACGTGCTGACCGAGCACAGGCCCACGCTGTGCGAGCCCGCCGTGCTCAGGGTGGAGGCTGAGTATCTCAGCCCTCTGGACAAGTGTCAGGTGAGAACCAGCTCACCTTCACCCAGCAACGAGCAGGACAGCGAGGAGCTGAGCTGCAAAGTCTGTGGGCAAACGTTTGATAAAGCTTTCGACATTGAGGCGCACATGAAAAAGCATAAAGATTCTTTCACCTATTGGTGTAATGTTTGTGGGCGAAGATTTAAAGAGCCCTGGTTCCTCAAAAATCATATGAGAACGCACACTGGAAAACCTGGTTCTAGAAACAAGCATCAGCAAGGTTCTGAAGGCCCCATAACAATAAATGAGGTGGTGCAGGAGCACGTAACTGAAAACGTAACGTCACCTTACAAAATTTGTATGGTTTGTGGTTTCCTATTTCACAATAAAGAGACTCTAATTGAGCACAGCAAAGTGCATACCAAAGAATCAGTTCCCAACGGTGAAAGCCCCCAAGTGACTGCTGAAGTCAATGCAGAAGAAACGTCTCAAAACCAGGAATTTTTCCAATTCTTGAATTTAAGACCAAATTCGGTTCCAGAAAAGGACAAACTGCAGAAGCTTGCTAAGTGGATCGCTGAGCTGGATCCTTTCACCACGTATCAAGCATGGCAGCTGGCTACCAAAGGTAAAATTGCAGTTGGTCATGGGCAGATTAAAGAGCCAGGGCAAGAAGGAAGTACAGACAACGATGAGTCATCTTCAGATAAAGAAGAACTCTGTGAAATTTGGAATGCAAATAAAGGTAGCCAGGCTGAAACTACAGGGAAGTCAAAGGTAAATAAAAACAGCAGTTTCACAGGGAATGGTAACCTAACCCAGGACAAACTGAAACATCCCTCTGGTGAAGTGCCTTCTATGGAGATGGATTCTAAATCATCCCAGAACAAAGAGAAGCCAACCCACTGCTCTGAGTGTGGGAAAGCCTTCAGGACGTACCACCAGCTGGTCCTTCACTCCAGAGTGCACAAGAGGGACCGGCGGGGCGATGGGGAGACTTCCACTGCTGCCAGGACCTGCTGTGCCGACATCATTGGGAACCTGGAGGAGAATGGGGCGGCAGAGAGGATGGAGGGGGGCTCTGAGGATGGCTCTGAAGATGGGCTTCCAGAAACAATTCATTTAGGTGAGTAGCACTGGGAGCACTTCAGTTTGAAGTGGCTGTTGCTGAGAGTTGTTTAGGAGCTCCTTAGAGCCAAAGAATGTGTCATGCTTTTCCGTTATCTTTGCAGAACGTGATAGGAAATGTTCAAAAACTAAACAGGAATGTTATGGTAGGGGAAAGGGAACAGAGGAAAATGAGAGGGTAAGGAAGGTTTGGATGCTGCCATTTTGAGGTCTTTGAAGTTGTGTTGGGGCTTCTTGCAGTCATTGAAGTCGATTTCATAGCAGTGAGTTTAACAACTGGAAAAAGTCACTGTTTGCTCACCCCTTATCTCTAACTTTACTGGATGCTTTGGGGTGTTCCATATCCCTTCTCATCCAGCACATGTTTTTTACAAAGAGTATTTTATGAGAAATAATTGTAGTTTCACTTTCCTACCCCTTTCATCTTCTAAAAGCAAAATGTTCAGCGCTCAAACTTTTGAGGTTCTGAGAAGTAAAGAATAATTTACAACTTCTTTCTGTCTAACTGCAAGTTCAGTGTTTGTTCTGAACAGTAATTTGAAAGCCTAAATGTCAGAACCAGCATGTTTGACTCATTTGTGTAAGGCCACAGGCTGTTAATATGTGGACCTGTATGTAAGAGAGGTGTGTGTTTAACTCCTGCCTGGAAGGATTGCTGTCAGCATGGATGGACTCCATCTGTACATTACCCAGGATTAATTCTGCATGTCAGTGTCTTAGAAAAGCAAATGATACTGAATGATTCCTTAACTGAAAAAGATTGCATGTCAGGGACAAAAGGCCCGGCAGAAGTCTCCAGCTGATCTGCAGTTCTGTGTGTGACATGCTCCCAGCCGGCTGTAAGGAACAGACACTTGCATAATCTCAGGGCAAGACACGGCGTACAGAATGTCCTGGCACCCACACAGGCCTGACTTGGCCATTTCTGGTAATGTGCAGCCCTTTATTTTGCCTGCAGGAACAAAGGAATGAAATGATTACCTCATGTAAAGTTGCTTAGTTTGTTTCTCAGCGCCTTATCCTAAAGCAGAGCAGATTTTGGTGTGAGCTGCTGAGTCACACCTCTGGAGACACAGCTGTTTGTTTAACTCACAGGCTGAGCCATGCAGCACTTCCAGGAGAGACACTTTCCAGCAGGCAGGAGCCTCAAAGAACTCTTTCAAGTCTGTTATAGATCCGACTTCTTAGTCACACCGAAGGTCTCCTTCCTCCCAGGGTTTCCAGTCAGCCTTGCCTTGGAGCGGAGCCGGCTGGGTTTCAGTGGGAGCTGCAGCGCAGCCGCTGCTGGTGTTGGTGAATTCTCTGCCATTCCGCTGTCCCTGCCGCCCTCCTGTGGCACCTCCTGCCTCTGCACTGCCCTGCAACTGCTTGGGCATCCCTGGATTTGTTCCTGGAATACCGGGGGCACCACTGGGACATCCTGGCACTTCCTCACTCCTTAATAACACAGTGAAATACTCCTCATCAAATCTTAGGAGCTTGTAGGAAATACTCCTCATCAAATCTAAGGAGTGTCTCTACAGATATTCCATTGATTAGCACATAAATAATACATTATTAGAATTAATTCAAAAGAAAAGGCATATTTGCCTTCCTTCCCCACCTTTCTGTGTTTGACTGTTGTGCACAGAGCGGGCTTTTAGTCTGAATCATCCCACTTGCACTAATTCAAACATCTCCTTTAACAAAACAATACAGTTATAACCTGTGTGAGTATTTGAGATGGGCCATTCTCCATGAAGGGTCTGTAGGTCAACAAGGAGAACTTTTTTCTTCTTTGAATCTTGTTTTGCATCTTGTTTGTTTTGTGGGCTCGTTGGTCACTGTCACAAACCACAGTGTTGTGGACAGAAATCTCTTTAACTCTTGTGCTCTTGTTACTCAGAGTGCAGCAAAACGCAGCAAGAGTTACTTGCAGAGTGTAGAATTTGACTGCAGTTCAGAATTTTATGTTTATCATTAAAAATTACTGTTTTTAACAAGACTGCAAATTTGCATTTGCTCTTCATAATATGCCTGTATTTTCTCCCAAAGATAAAAATGAAGACAGTTTGGAAAGAACAAAAGTTAAAACCCTTGGGACCTCCAGAGAATGCAGCTACTGTGGAAAGTATTTTCGCTCCAATTATTACCTCAATATTCATCTCAGAACTCATACAGGTAAATGGGGGCCACACCTTTGGGGGGGAGGGAAATCTGCTGAATCCACTGGGATAGAATGTTTGATTTTGCTTTTGAAATACAGAAATTGCCTTCAAAATTGCTGATGATAAGAACAAAGTTTTCTCTAATTCTAAACAAAAATAATTGCAATTAAAATTTATTTGATTATTTACATAATTATAAATGGTTTTAAATAATGCTGATTGCATTAAATATTGTTAAAAGCATATATTTTAAAGTTTTAATTTTTTCTACATTTAGAGGTATAGCAAAAGTTTAGGGTTTGGTTTTAATTTAAAAAGCAGCCAATTTCTCAGGTGTGAAGTTGGTTGTCTGCCAGCTGCTGGTACCTGGGGAAAAGCTGAGTCTCTTTTTCAACTCAATCCCTTGTTTTGCATGGCCAGAAACCCCTTCCTGCTGCTGCCTGTGTGTTCTTGGGGGGAGCTCTGTTTGCAGCTGAGCTGCCCCGTTGGTGTTGGGAGTAGGGCACTTGTGGGGTGATCAAGGATGTTGGGGCTGACCCAGAGTTCCACTCCTCGCTTATCTCTGCCAAGCACGTTGTCAGCTCCCATCTTCATCCACAGCCAGCGTGTGGAAACATCCCAGCACAGCCAGAAGATGTCACTGTAGTTAGTAAAAGCATTAAGATACTGTTGTTTAAATGTTGTACATGAGTTTGGGACTTAGGAGTGTGTGGAAGGGGAGAAAAATCAGTTTTAGTGTTTGAGTCTACAATGTTCCCTTGCGTTTGTGATCAGGACTTCAAATCTCAGAGTGATTTACTGATGAATTTGTGTTGCAGGTGAAAAGCCGTACAAATGTGAATTCTGTGAGTATGCAGCAGCCCAGAAAACTTCCCTGAGGTATCATTTAGAGAGACACCACAAGGACAGGCATGGTGACAGTGCAGCTGATGGGAAGGGTGACAGCAAAGGCTCCCTGCGGGGTCAGGAGACGGCGCTGTCGCTGGCTGCTGATGCTGCTCCAGAAACCAAAAATCTGAAGAGGCTTTTTGATGGTGCCAAAGATGCTGAGAGCTGCCCACCTGCCAAGCAGCAAAAGGAAGTTCTGTCCTTGAGCAATGCAATGGGCAGCACAGTCTTTTTAAAAGTAAAGAACAATTCCAGGGAATCGAACAAAGGTTCTGTTTGTAGCAGTTTGAATCAAGTACCTGAGAACGTGCCTGCTCCTTACCCGGAGAAACTAAAGGCTGAGAAGGAAACCAAGGAAGCCCAGCCTAAGAGAGAGAGAAGGGCTTCTGTGGCATCAGAGGAAGATGATGTGCAGTACATCTGTGCTTTTATTGGCGGGAAGAATGTGAACAATATGCAAGAATGCACTGAGAACTACAGACGCAGACCTGTCGTGGACTGTCACGAGCAGCCCTTGGACTTGACCAGCAAGACTTCCCAGGAGTGTTCAGTGATTGCAAGCAGAGGCCTGCTGGCCCCCAGCACCTGCCCCTTCTGTACCTACAGGACATTTTACCCCGAGGTCCTCATGATGCACCAGAGGCTGATGCACAAGTACAACCCTGACACCGTCAACAAGAACGGCTACAGGAGCAAGGCCGTGGCCAAGGCGCGGCGCACAGGCTGCCCCCCGGCCCTGCTGGGCAAGGACGTGCCTCCTCTGCCTCTCCAACCCAACAAAAACAAGGCTTCCACAAATCCACAGCAAAAGCCGCTGCAGCCAGGGAAAGCCAAGCAGTGTGCCCCTCCTCAGAACAAAGCCCCTCTCTTCTCCGCGGGCGAGTCGAGCAGTACAGCCCCGAGTAACCTCAAGTTTCACAAGCAGCAAAGCAACCTTGGAGCTCAGGCAAACAACTACAGACAACCTCAGCAAGAAGAAGTGCACTCCAGCTTCAGGATCTCTCCAGTACTGGACAGAGTAAAGAAATCTGACTATAAAATCAAAGTTCTGGGTGCCCCAGTGACTCAGTCTGGTCTGGTCAGTAGCAGCATGAATGGGGTTCTGGAGTCTCACCTCAGTGAACCTGGCTGGGCTTGCCAGCGAGGCAGAGACTATCTCTGCAGTAAATCTGGGAGCAATGCAAGTCTGGACTATGGAGAAAGCTCTTCCAAACGGATGAAACCCTCTGTGGTAGCTGTGGAGCACCTGGACTCTCCTCTGGCTAATTACAGGAGATACGAAATGAGCAGATTTCACGTTGCAAACAGATATGCAAATCTGCTACCTCAGGAATACCCTCGCACCAAACCCACATCCTCTGTTCTGCCAAGCAAACAAGGGCTCCTCAGTGCAGATGATGCTGATCCTCCCAATGGATTGACTGCTCTCAAACCCTACGAGCCATACAGCTCTGGGTCACTTTATGGTTCTTGTGGGCCTAGCAATGGCCAGGTCAGCAGCTCGACAGGAGAAGGTACAGTCCCTCCTTCCTCCTCACACCACTGCCCAGGGAGGGGAATGGGATGTGAATGAGTGTGTGCACACCTTGGAACATTGAAAATACTGTACTGTACTGCTGTACTTAGCATTTCACCGGGCTCAGTCCGTGCTTGGATTTTAAACTTAACATCCAGGTTCAGCAAACTCCTGGCTTGGGGAATTGAGTGTGGAAGGGCTGAAATTTAAAGAGGGGTCTGTAGTTCCTCAGGTTCCCCCTTCCCCTCTGCCATGGGTTTCTGATGGCAAACATGTATTGTTTGCTCATCAGACACTCCAGACATGTTGACTAATCCAGGATATGGAATGAGACTCTCTGCTTAATGTGCCAGAAGTCTTGGACCATCTGGAATATTAATAAAACTTTTTACAAAAAAAAAAAAAAGAACTGCCATGGACAATTGTTCCCTTCAAGAGCAGAAAGGGATGTATTGCAGATCATAAAACTGATGTAAATTTTGGACTTCTGCTCTTCAATGGATTTTTTTTAATGTTTAACTTCTAGTAGGAACAGAATACCAGAATACTTTGTTAAATCAAGACATCAGATTTCTGCTATTCTAATTATGGTGCAGCAATGCTCTGTGGAAACTTCTGGGCCTAGCAGAGATAAATGATTTGTGATGTATTGGGAGAACTCTGGTACTTTACAAAATACATGCTTCTTGTATTTTGTCCTTGGTCAACATTTTCAAAAAGTCAGCAGGAGGCTGAGATTAAAAGGTGCTGGGTGATATTTAAGCAGTTGTCTGACTATTTGTAGAAGGTGGTATTTATGACTTGAAGCTGAGCTCAGCATGGACTTAGCTACAAATACAGGACTTTGAATTTTGAGACGAAGATCCCATTATAAAAATGAATAGCCTGTGTGGGCTGTGTAGTCTGAAAGTCTGTGAAGCTCCTGAACTCTGAATGCTCCCATTCTCTGGAAGCAGTAAAGTTGCTCCTCTGCAGTAGTCTGGGTTGGTAACAAGCAAGGGTGTGTTCCCTCAGGTCAGCAAACTGCAAATACTGAACCCACTTTTAGTTACGAGGCAAAAAAAAAGTATTTGCTCACTCTGTTCTGGTTTTTGTTTGCTTGTTTTAAGGTTATGGCCTTCAAAAATATATTACATATAAATAATTTCTGTTTGTATATAAATATGCAGGCTTTGCTAGTGGGTTATGGGAAAGGTGAGGGAAGGTGTCACGGTTGTGTGCCCAGGCTGGGCAAGGAGTGGAGAAGGAAAAGCAGCAGAGCTGGGGCACTGAGGGGTGAGGAAATGGGGTTAATTCCTGCTTTGGTGCAGGGCTTTGGCTGTGCAGGTCTGTGAGGAATGCACGCTGGGCACTGGGCTCTGCACAGGGCTGGCCAGGAGCACAGGAATTGCTGTCCTGGTGCTGTGACAGGGATCAGTGAGTGTGTGCAGGTGCCGCAGTGTGGGCCAGGGCAGCTGCTGCAGGAGCGGCTCTGTTTGTAGCAGGAGCCCACTGCAATCCACCTGGCTCTTCTTTGGAAGCTCCACCTGTGCCAGAGAGGGCTCCAGGCTGGCCTTTGCTTCCTCTGCCCTGGTGCCAGCCTGGAGGTGCTGCCCTGCAGCCCAGAACTTTGCACTGGGTTTGCTGTTCAGAGCCCTCAGAACGGTGGCTGCAGCTAATTTGACAGCATTGTTGTCATGGAAATGAGCATTTCATTGTTCATTGTTCATCACCCGGTGCTTTTCTCTGGGCTGAGAAAAGCAACTTTTTATGGCTGTTACTCGATTGGAAAGGCTCTGAAACAAGCCCCCCTCCAGTGGGTTTTTATTATCACTTCCATAAAAGCCCTGGGCTAGAAGATGTGGGTTTGTAAGGGTAATTTCTTGATTTTTCAACCAATTTTCTCAGAAGTACCCAACCCAAACCCTGATAGTTACTGAGAAGGGTTCAGGGTAACAGCCAAGCCACCTCTCACTGTCAGAATTTTATTTTAGGTGGAGAGCGGAGATAAAAGTTTCTTTAAATTCTTTTTATTTTTCGTTAAAAATATGAAACCAAACAGTTTCTCTAGACCTCAGCTGTGTGATACCATCTGCAGAGCTGTGCAGGTGCAGACCTGCAGCTTTCTGCCCTCTCCTCCTCCTGAACCCTGCTGATTTTATAATCCACGATGTCAAAACCTTTTTGTGAGGGCCCGTGTGCCTTGTGGCAGCATCCCCGTGGTGCCCCCACCGTGTTCTGTCGCATGTTAAATGCTGGATCAAGTTGTCAGGAGAATATGTTCCACTTGGCAAACTTGATTAAAGCATGATGCCTTCCCTTATTGCTTGTAAGCTTTGCCATCCCGCGTTGCCCTGAAGAGACAGAAACATTCTGAAACCACTCAGTTTGTGTTATTCTCAAATTAGTTGCCTTTGCAATGGCAACATGTTATCAGGGATAACCTGTTGGCTGATTGATTTGGCAGAGGCTGCAAATTACAGACAATTGCTCGTGACACACTCCAATGGCTCCGTGGATTCTGTTGAAATATTAATTTGGCTGTGCCATTTTAATTTAATTAAAGATCAGGAGGGTTTTTTTCAGTGCTGCACTGGAAGCTCTCATGGAATATGGATGGCAGTTGGGCTGTTTGGATCCTGTGGGAGAAATGATTCTGGACTTTTTGCCTTCGTTTTATGAAGTGTTTTTGACTGCTTGCCTAAGCTAGTAAGACTTAATATGGAACAGGCATTGATTTCACATCTATAAATGTGAATTAATGGTCTCAGATAAACACAAAACTACCTGTAGACTAGACTGAAAATTGCTTAACAAAGGTCTGCAAGTAAATTGTATTAACACTCTTTAAAGTGTCACGAGTTCCATGTAATCCTCCATGGCAGCAATGAAGTACCTCAGTTTCCCTCTCAAATACTCACTGAAAAATTCAGTTCTCAAACAAGTTCAGGAACTGATTTAGGCATGAAGGGTGCAGCACTTAGGTAGGGGCATCTGCTGTGGGATGAGTTAAGCAAAGACATTTCTTTCATGCAAATAAAATAAGTAAAATTGGGAGCTGGACATCACTTGGATAAAACCACAGAGTTGTTAAATTATTTTTTCACTCTCCTTGTATTTATTCTGGATGGTGAATTTCCTAAAATAGGAATATCTAGATTTTTGAGGCCTGATTGTGAGATGATTTGTCAAGGAATGTTGGATTCTGGATGCTGCTGTGGACCTGAGAGGAGCAGGAAATAATGCTAACTCCCTTAAATGTTTTTTTTTCCAGGAAAGAGATCAGTTTCATACCAACCCTTACCCAGCAACCTGCTGCAGAAGAGAAGTTTTGAGCCCTTTGTGGGGAGCACACCCTTCAGACCCAGTGACAAGAAGAACTGAATCACTCCAGAACGGTACACAAACCTCCTCAACTAATTGTTCCTCAAACATTGCATGGGGTGCTGATGGCATCAAAGGTTCCTGCACAGCACGAGGAGAGCTTGTGAAAGTCTGAGCCTGAAAAGATAAAAATTTCCTCCTTATAAAATCACCAGATGCTGGGGGGGGCAGCTCTGATTGTTTGGAGCAGTGGCAATGGCTTCTTTGATAGGTACAGGATGCTCCTTTTTGAAGAGAAACAGGAGGGTAACACTAGATAAATACATAAATTACAGTTCCAGTGGGAAGTGCTCAGTGAAAGCCAGGCAGTGCAAGCTCAGTCAGTCCTTGAGGGTGGAGCAGCAGCAGTGAGGGAGGTGCCTGTGGTGACACAGGTGTGGTGCTGGGCTTGTTGCCTGGGCCCCCCGAAGGTGCAGCCCCTGCCCAGTGTGCCCTGCTGGGCACTCAGGGCTCCTCAGAGCCCAGCTCTGGCTCCAGAGCTGAGGGAGACCTTCCTGAGCCTGGGCAGCTCCTCCCCGTGACCCAGAGCTATCCCAGGTGGATTTCCCTGTTGGGCAGAGGGAGGGAGGTCAGGTGAAAGCCGAGCCTGGTGCTGTGGGTTCATCTCAGTGCTGCAGCTGGATCTGAGACTCAACACCCTTCACTGCTCAGGACAGGACTGCTCTGCAGGACTGGAAATAAATCAATAAATCTGTTGGCCTTTTTCTAACCCAGAGCTACAGGTCATTTCCTTTTTAAGGGGAACACTTCAGGAGTGTTTCTGGAATGCTGTAGCACCTGGGCGAGTGATTTTATGGGAGCAGAGCTGGCTGACATTGAGTTGACAGCTTTTAAAACACTTTTATTTCTTGGTATTCTTCTAATCTTGGTGCTCTTATTGTCCTGCTAAGCATAGGTGTGTCTGGTTCTGTTGTTAACTTGATTTCATGCCTGAGATTCTTCCTGGGGCTGAGCATCTTCCAGAGTAGACTTTATTTGCCAGATAAAAGCTGGCAATCCAGACCTCCATGGCAGTATCAATTCTTTAGCAAGGATGTGGAAGGAATTCCCTTTGTTATAAAGACACTCCTCCCAGCAAAAACTGTGCTGTATTTTAGAGCTGTATACCACAAATTTGTATTTATTCCTCTTTTTTCCCCCTCCAGGTCTAAGGATACAAGTGCATATTCCATGGAGTTGTACCTGCAGTTCATCCCCTGAGGAAGAGAAAATGGTGAAAGCTACTGAACTAAGCTGTGATTGTACTGTATATAGAAACACTACAGTTTTATAATATTGGTTCTTTTAACATTTTGTACCAAATAGCCATACAAAAGTAGTCTAAACAGTTGGGTTATGAAGGTGTGTGGAGAATGTATATCTTGACCTTGACTTTTGAGTATTTTTCATTAGAATTAATTGACCAAATATTAGGTAGGAGTTCTATTTTTACATACTTGAGCGCTGCTGAAGAGTTTCTCTTGGAAAGAATATATATCGTTGCACCTCAGGTAAACTGTAAATATTGAAGTTGAAAATCCTGTTGGCGTAATGCTCCTTTTTCATAAAAGTGAAAGTTTCTCATCTGTTGGTTTTTTTTTTCCTGTTGAACTATGTTAGTTTTTTAAAAGTTCCAAATAAACTGTCTGAAAGTGTCCGGTTTATAAATGTTGTGAACATGAAAGCAACGGTGCTGACATTGATCCGCCTTGGCTGGGCGAGGACCAGGCCGTGCTGGAGGGCTCTGCTGCTCTGGGGCTCTTTCCAGCACGTTTGAAATGCAAGCATGAGGCAATACTTGACATTTTGGATTTCCTGAAATGTGGCTGGATTCTTCTCTTGGCACTGGTTGCTGTTCTTCAGAGAAGCCTCTTAAAAACACCTCTGCCACCATGCAAACAGAAAATCCCTGGGACTTGCTTGAGAAACAATAATGATCTCCATGTTGCAAATGTTTGGTTCTGTACTAAGCTCCACACAGTCACATTTCAAGAAAGAAAACTCCTTTGCACCTTTGTCCAAAGCTGTAAAGTCTCAAATAAGAGCCTTGAAATACGAATTTGGGTTCTGCAGACTGCAAAAGGGATGTGGCTGTGATGGAGCCTACTTGACTGTGCTTGGAAGCTTCTTGATGTCAAGTTTTAGCATCTACTGGGTGTTTAAAATGAGTGAGAAATAACCTGTAAATGGGAGAATATCTCCTTTTATTTTTTTGTGAAGACAACAAGAGTTTTTTCTAATGCACATGCAGTTTAATTTTTGTAAAGGGAAGATGGCCAGTTACCAGCCAGTAAAGCAGAACTGTTGCATTTTTAACTTGCCTTCCTCCTTTCTTCTCATGAAGTTGTAGTTAAGAGTTAATTCCTTCTGTACCTGGCTTTGACTTCCATATATTTTAGTAAAACAAAACAAATATTTTGCACTGTTTGTTTTTCTCTCTTCCCTCTTAAAGCAAATGTAAAATAGCAAAACCTAGAAACTCTTGTTTTTTCATTATGCAACTTGAGATGTTCCATTTATCTTGGTTCCTGTAAATGGGACTGGTTTTTAATGTCTCTGTAAACTGGCAATGGAATGAAGTGCTGTGTATCAGGAAATTGTACACTATTGACCTGTTTTCCTGTTCATAAGCTGAGCCATATGTACATAATCTAGATTTTTGTTTTCCTAGTTTTGCACTTTTATAGCCTATTTTTGAAGACGAATTCACTTGGAAAAGGGTTAATCTATTTTTGTGTGTGATCTCTCCCTGTCCCGGCGGTGCTGTGCCACAGGGGCAGGGCTGCTTTTTAACGTGTTGCAGCAAACAGACCTAAGGCTTGTTTGTTTTTAATCTCCTTCATGCTGGTACAGTTTCCCTCAAGGCTTTTGTTGGGGTTGGAATGGAAAAATGGACCTGAAGACTCTGTTCCATGGCAGCATCACCACACTTTGCCCATCAGTATTAACTATTGGGATACTACTGGTTTTGTATGTTCCTTTGGAAATAGCAGTGCATATGTAGAGGTACAAATTGTTGATTTTTTTTTCCTTTTTTCTTTTTTAAATGTATTTATTTCATTCCATTTTGTTCTATTTTAATTGTTGGAACCGGAAGTCGGCAAGCAGCAGGCACACATTACTCATTTAATTTATGATGTATTTCACTTTAGTTGAGTATATTATTACATGTGGATGTAAATATAGACTTGGTGTTTTGCAAAACTGGTTTCTGTGTCTTGCTTTTAAGGCTTAAAAGGAGTTGCCTGGAATTTCATGTTCACTTGACCTTTCACCATTCTCGTATTGCTGGGGGAGAGGGAGAAACTGCCAATAACCAAATCCAAATTCATGCTCAGTTTCATGAAAATACTGACTCACTCCCCAGAAAATCTGTCTTGAAATAAGGAAGAAACTTTTGCTTTCTTCTCTTGCAGTTCTTTTCCTTCAGGAAAGGAAACTGAGTTATTAAATGCATTTTTTGTGATAATAACATTGAGAGGAGCATTAATGTGGTTTTTATTGTGAGACTTCATAATTTGTATTAAATTATTATGAAATTTTTTAAGCCAAATGTGTTCTGCAAAATTTTCTAGGTCTGTTTTGTTCTTGGAACTCTCCTGAGGTGCCAGACGTCACCAAGCACCTCTGACCACATCTCAAACTGAAATTATCAGCTTGGAAGGCATTCAGGGGAGACTGGTCCAAGGCAACTCATCCTTGGGAGAGAGGGATTTCACCAGTGAGAGCCCCAGTGTGAGCCAGCCCCATTTGGGGGCACTAACGAGGGGGCACTAACGAGGGCACAGCCTCCTGCATGTCCAGGCCGGGCTGGGCTCTTGGTTTAACAAAAGCAATGCTGCTTTTGGGGTGAAGCCTTCCAAACTTGGGAGCTGATGGCCAAAAGGATGTGGAAATGCAGTGGTGAGTCCTGCCTGGGCTGTGGGGCACCACTGGGGTGGGTACAGGGGCTGGGTGGCACTGCTGGAGGGGACAGCAGGGTGAGTGTGAGCCCTGTAGCACCCTGAGCACTGCAGCATCACCAACGCTTGTTTGAGGGCTCTTTCTCTCTGCTTTTGGCAAATTGTCCCTTTAGATCCATCTCTGGCTGCTCTGTGTCCTGAAATTGCAAGGAAGCAACTCGTTCTCAGTTAGGAGGAAGAGCTAGTATTAAACCAGCAAACAGTTTCTTCTCCCCCTTTGTGAAAAAGGAAAATATGCAAGTGCTTTCCCGAGCAGATTTCTCTGTTCATTTGCACACACTTGAGAAAAGTGCATTTAATTAGGATTAGCAAGTCTCTAAATTGCAGATGGTTCTCAGGGGAAAAAATAGTTATGAGTGCATTCATGACATTAAAATCAGTACATTTAATTCAATTTCATCTTAATATTAATTCATAACATCTAAAGTAGTAGTTCCTACTGAAGATATTCATATGATCCAGGATTAGTGGGGCAAATGAGATCTGGCAGTTCCAAACAGGCTGCAGCATGATTACCACGTGTAATTATGCAGATTGGGTGATCACGTGCTAATTGCAATGCCCATTTTGACACGCGGCATCTGGAACGAGGGTCAGGTGCGTGATCAGCTTTATTTGGTTTGGAGTTTTGTTGGTGGACACAGAGTCCAGGATTGGGTCAGGGGTGAAATGCAGCACAAATGAGGAGTTGGGGAGCGGCTGGAGCAGAATTCCATGAGGAGGCTGCAGGGATGAGCGTCACAAACCACGGAATGCTCTGGTCAGGCCGCTGCTGCCCAGGCTGTCCTTCCTGAGGGATCCAAAGGGGAAGGTGAGGTGTCCTCACTGTGGGATCAGCTCTGTCTGGGCTGTCCCAGCAGCCTTCTGTCCTCCTGGGTGTGTGAAATCAAAGCACTCCAGCCCTTTCTGCAGGACAGGAAATCTGGATTTTGGGAATCATATTTCCTCTCCAGTTTCTCCCCTTTGCTTCCCCTCCGTTTACACCTTTTCCCAGCGCTCAGAGCTCCATCCTGCAGCCTCCAGGAGCTGCCCTGGGCTGTTTTAACCCTCCCAAATATCCCTGAGCCTCCCTGCGCTCGGTGTGTCCTGAGAGAATCCCAGCGCTGGGGGCACCAGGGGCTCCAGGGGCTGGGAAAAGCTCTGGGAACAGCATTCCTGGTGCCGGGAGATACTGAGGGCAGGGCTTTGGGAACAGCATTCCTGGTGCCAGGAGATACTGAGGGCAGGGCTTTGGGAACAGCATTCCTGGTGCCGGGAGATACTGAGGGCAGGGCTTTGGGAACAGCATTCCTGGTGCCAGGGGAAAAGCACTGGAGCATCATTCCCGGTGCCAGGGCTCTGGAGCTCCATCCCCATGCCGGGGCTTTGGGAATACCATTCCCATGCCAGGGCAGGCCTCTGGAGCTCCATTCCCAGTGCCATGCCAGGGCTCCGGGAACAGCATTCCTGGTGCCAGGGCTCCGGGAACAGCATTCCTGGTGCCAGGGCTCCGGGAACAGCATTCCTGGTGCCAGGGCTCTGCAGCTCCACTCCCATGCCATGCCAGGGCTCTGTATCCCATTCCAGCGCTCGGATCTCCGTTCCCAGGCCCGGGCTCCCCGCCCGGCGTTAGGTGGCGGTGTCGGCCAAGCAGCGGAGCCGCAGCCGCGTCCCGAGCAGCGTTCGCTGTAAATTCCCCGATGAATCCGGAATGGCACAAAAGCCGCCGATGGAGGGAGGCTCTGACCCCCTCAGTAATCGGGAATTGCGGCATCGCCCGGTGCTCCAGGCACGGGGAGGTGAACAGGAGCAAACCCCTCCATCCCGAAAGGTTATCCCACATTTTCCCTCCTCTCCCCATCGATATTTCCTGAAATGTGTTGGATTTAGCTGCTGGCAAACATTATTTGTGCCTACAGTTAATGAAGTGATGTGGCTGCAACGTGGGACAGGACAGAACCTTCTGCATGAGCAGATTCAGCCACATAAATAATTGTGGGCCACGCTGGCATTTAAAACTCATTTTGCTCATGTAAAATGTTTTCATTAATCCTCTCTGAAAGTCATGACCTAATTACTGATTTTTTGTCTTGTTGAATAATTGCAAAGAACTTTCCTGTGATTTCATCCCTTCAGTGGAACAAGTGGGAAAGAGTGAACGGGCACAGCCTGAGCTATCCATGAAGGATAACCACAGGCTCCTGGGTTTACTGAACATTCTGGAAAATCAGGAAAGAGCTTGCACTTAAAGCAAAAAAAAAAATAAAATTAAAAAATCACATTTTGTCATGAAATATTATTTCAGTTTAGGGTAGTTCTGAATTTTTAATATATATATGTATGCTCTCAAAAGTCTAATTAAACATTGCTAAATAAAGTAGATCTGAGCAAACCCAATGAAATTTTAATGTCAAAGTTGAGCATAAATAGTTTGGGAAAAGAGAAGATCAGAACTGAGTGAAATGATAATTAACGCTGAAATACATTTTCACCAAATTTGATTTTTTTTTTTGCCTTCTGGTTCTTTACAACCCCTCCACCCAGAACTCCTGAAATCTCCCAGCTTTGCACAGCAGGCCAGGACATTTCCTGCCCCTGGGACGGCTCCTGCTCCAGCTGATGGCTCTGGGTTCCCCAGGGAACATTCCCAGGCTCAGGTTTGGGGTTTTTCCACCTTTGTGGGACACCTGCCCCGTGCTGGTGCTCAGGGAGGGCTGGGGATGAGATGGGCATTGTTTCATTTCAGTTTTCCTGCGTTTGGGGCTGGATTTCTGCTCTCCTCCAGCTGTTCTGTGAGGTTCAGAGGTAATTGAACTCAGCATTTCTCTTCAAAGTGGGTCTTGTTAAAGTCTCTTTTGGCAGAACCTAAATCTGGGCCTTTGACATTTTGACAGAATCTGTTTTCAGGTTGAAAAATCTCCTTCCTGATAAGATTTTGGGTTGTTTTCCTGTTTGACTCCAAAAGCCTGAGCTGATCATCTTTAAAGCATTAGCACAATTGCTTACAGATGGACTTTTCATATAAAAATGTGATTTCCCCCTTCTCCAACCAGGCATTATTGCTGTTTGCCTGGGCTCAGGGGCTTCTCCTTTTGTTAATTTAACCTCAATATGTTCTGGATGAGTTTAGCCAGACCTATGGTTTATTAGCTTGGAAAAACAAGCAAACAAAATTCTTTAAGGCTTGTGATACTGTTCAGCTTTTGTCAGTTAAAGGGGAATATTGAATATACTGGTGCAAAAAATGCTTTCGGTTTGGTTTTGGTTCTGGATTTTTGTTTTTTTAAAGATTTGTTAATGATTTTTGGCACTGGATTTATAGAGCCCAGTCTCAGGACACCTTAATCCCACCTGAGCTGCCCCACACCACTGGCCTGCACGCTCAGAAAGCCAGACTGAGTGAATTTGGTTGTGAATGCTTTAAAAGTGGAAATAAGTGATAGCTGGACAGCAAAAAACACTTTTTGGTGGAGGGCATGACTGGTAACTGAGGAACTGTAGCTGTACTTGCATCATTATAAATTAGAGTTGAGTATTAACATAAAGCTGGCATCCATTTCTAAAAATATAAATGTGTTAAAGGTGGATTTCTGTGGGAAATCTGTCTTTTATGTAATTTAATCCTTCCTTGGTGCGGTGCCACCTGAAATGCCCAACCCCAGGGGTGCACCCAGCTCTGCCTGGTGAACAAAACCCCAGGGGCTGTGCTTGGAGAGAGCAGAGCAAACTGTGGGTCACACAAACTGGGATTGGATGGATGGATGGATGGATGGATGGATGGATGGATGGATGGATGGATGGATGGATGATGGATGGATGGATGGATGGGATTGGGATGGAATTGGGATTGGGATGGGATGGATGGATGGGATTGGGATTGGAATGGAATGGGATTAGGATAGGATGGGATTGGATTGGGATGGGATGGGATGGGATGGGCTCACCCAGGGCAGGGACTGATCCAGGTGGGTTTGGGGTGTCTCCATCCCTGCCCTCCCTGGAGCTGTGCCTCCTCCATGGAAGGTTTGTGCTGATGTTGAGGTGGAACCCGTTGGGTTGGGTTTATGTTCCTTGTTCCTCATCCCACTTGTGTCCATCCCACCACGTCCATCCCTCATCCCCATGCTGGCTCCTCATGCCCAGCTGCTCCTGGGCACCCCTGGGAGAGCCTGGCAGCCCTCCTGGCACTGCTTGGAGGCATTTCCATGGATTGATGGCTCTCCCTCCCATTCCATGGTCTCAGGAGGGGTCACCTGGTGCCAGGCTCTGCTCTCTGCCTGCCCCGTGCCCTGGCCCTGCAGCCAGGGGGTCCCAGCTCAGCCCCAGCCCCTCTGCCAGACCATTCAATTGTAAAGCACTCAGCAAAGGTAGGCATAATTAAATTTATTCCTGGATTGTTGAATAATGTAATATTCGTGTTGTACATAAAAGAATCACAAACCACCCAGCCTGATTTTCCTATGAAAACATTTAACTTTTATTAAATCAAGACAGTTTTGAGGAGCAGAGGAAAAAAATGAAAGCAAAAAACAACTGAACCAGCTTTCAAAGCTGCCCTGTAGCCAAAACATCCATCTGAGGAGCTGAAGGGTTGATTTTATTTTGTTTGTTTGTTTGTTTGTTCTTCTGCTGGAGTGAATCACCAATAATTAAAAAAAAAAAAAACAAAAATAAAGGGAGATGAGCGAGTTCAACCCTTGGAATAAATCCGAGCTGGATTTATTATAAATTTATTTATTTATTATAATTATAAATGTATAAATTTATTTATTAATAAATCTCTCCAGGCTGCTGGGAGCTGCTCCAGCTGGTTTGGGGTCTCCAGGATCTGGGAATGCTGTGCTGGGGGCACCAGGGCTCTGAAACAGGGGGAATGGGGATCCCTGGGGATTCCTGGGGGTTCCCTGTGGATATCTGGGCATCTTTGGGGATTTCTGGAGGTCTTTGTGAGTCCTTGTGGATTCCTGGGGGTTCCCTGTGGATATCTGGGAATCCCTGTGGGTCTCTGGGGATCTTTGGGGATCCCTGTGGGTCTTTGGGGATTCCTGCTGATCCCTGGGGAGCTTTGGGGATTTCTGGGGATCTTTGGAGATCCTCGTGGATCTCAGTGGATCCCAGTGGATCTCTGAGGATTTCTGTGGATCCCGGTGGATCCCTGCAGATCTCTGAGGATCTCTGCAGATCCCTGTGGATATCTCTGGATCCCTGTGGATCCCAGTGGATTTCTGTGGGTCCCTGTGGGTCCCTGTGGATCCCAATCCCAGCCCCACAGCCCAGGGATGCCATAGCCAGGTGAAATCGCCTCCCAGCCCAGCAAATTCCAGTTTTATGGGGCTCTGAAACCTTTGGGGTCGGAGCTGCAGGTGAGGCTCCTGCAGGCAGGATTTGTCCCCATCCTATAAAACATTCCTGAGCCTTCAGGGCCCTGCAGGGAAGGGCAGAGGACCCAGGGCTGGAGTTGAGCCAGAGAGGCGAGACAAAGCCCAGGGGAAGGCAGCAAACCTGTATTGGCAGACAGCAAGATGAATTGGATGATCTAATAGTCCTTTTCCATCTCGAAGTTTTATGATTCATTTGTTATTTTAGCCATTTATTTTTTTTTTTTTATTTTACCCTAGAGGGGTTTCTTGAAATGTGTGCAATATATTCCTTTAAAAAAAAAAAAAAAGAAAAGAAAAAAGAAAAAAAAATCACTTTAAGAAGAAGGGAAGAGGTCAGTGTGGCAGGATCAGAGGCAGGGTGGGGTGGGGTGGGATGGGTGTGTCCCCCCACCCCATAAATAACCCCACAGCCAGAGGAGGGACGGGAAAACATTGGGAGAAACCAACACAGCATAGTGGTGGTGTTGCTTTCCCCCCCTCTTTTTCTTACTTTAAATTATTATTATTGAAGGGAAAAGAACTTGCAGAAATCCTGGGTGAGTTTTACTGAATCAGACACATTCCTGTGGTTTCTGCACTCCCACAGCCTCTCCAGGTCAGTCTTTTTCTTTCTCTGCAGAGAAAGAAAGGTAAAAAAAAAAAAAAAAAAGAGCAAAAGAAAAGAAAAACCCACACAAAAATCAATCCATCAAATGTCATTACAGATTTATTAAGCCTGATGTAGAAAGACTTTTAACAGTAACATCTTCAGAAAGCATAAAAAGAGCACTTCTGTTCAGTCTTGTGCTTTGAAAATCTAAATATATTTTTATCATATAAATAATTCTTTTCATGTTTTAAGTGCATCTGTTTTTTTTTTTTTTTCTTTTTTTTTTTTCTTTTTTTTTCCCCCCTTTTCAAATTTCCATTTTACAATTGGCCAAAAAAACTGAAGTCTGCATTGACTGAAATGAAGCCATTTGCAAAGCTAATGATGTTGTGAAGCATGTCTGTGGTGAGCCATATCAGCTAGATTTCAGAAAGGTAGTTCAATGAGTGCAGCATTAAAATGAGGGACAGCCTCCAGCAAAATCATAATTGAACACACCCAAGTCCTTAATGTCTGCAGTTGGGTTTCCTGATGCAAATTACGATAACATTTCAGATGTGAGCAGTCGCTTTCCAGTAGCTGCAGTGGAAAAGAGACATTTTATGCCACAAAGGGAAGAATTACCATGTTTAAAAATGTAAATAATATATGTATAGAAACCTTTTTTATGGAAATGAGGCATTCAGGATTATGTGAACAGTTTGGGCTATTTTTTTTTCCTTTTAAACACAACAGATAAAGATGTGTGATCTATTATTCAGGGCTTTAATTACAGTTCTAAAACTGCAGTGATTTTATTAAAAAAAACCAAATCTCTGGGCATAAAAAGTAATGTTTTCGGTGGGAAAGTTGAGGGATTTTTTTTAATACAATGTGTTTACCATGGTGAAAATACAGAACAAAAAAAATCACCATTAACAGATTTCAATGCTACAAAATCATACACAGAAACACATCTTAAATGTTCTGGAATGCAGTCATCTTCCTGTAAATCAGAAAAGGCCTTAGATAAATAGGTTTGACCTGATTTAAATTTAATGAGATACATAGTCCTGATTGTTAATAATTGGTTTGGGGGAACCCAAAACAATAAAAGCAATAATCTCCTCTAGTATAAATTATACGAATTTATTTAGCAATCAACCGAAGGGAGGGTGGGGGGAAGCCATTAACATTATCAATTTGTTTAGTTGAAGTTCGTTATAATAAGCAAATAATTGGAAGCCAAATTGCCAGGCAGGCTTGGAGAAGTGAACCTTGGGAAGATGCCTGTGTGTGATGAAGCTCTGGGGCCACTAGATGGTACGGTCCTCCCAGCAGAAAGGGCTTTTTCCATGCTAGGCCCATTCATAATCATCCAAACCAAGTGAAACATGGTTTTGATTAAAGCAGCCTGTTGGCTCAATAATCTCAGTAATTTTAAAAACATCCTTAATGTGGAAGAAGAACACTGCAATGTCAGAGATGGCCTTGGGGCCCATTATAAACAGCAACAAAATAAATAAGGAGAAGAAATGAGAGGTCATGAAAACAAAATTAAGCTAATGTTTCAAATTTTGACAATTATGAATTGTTCCTCCAAGAAGACATTAAAAAAAATAATTCAGGCACTATTAGATAAAATACAAAGAGAATAATTGTACATGTATGAGTTTCCCATGGGACTAAGCATGCTTTAAAAGCAAAACTTGACTTAGATTTCCCCTCTTCCCCCCACCCCCCTTTCTAGCCAGCAATTGGGCAGGTCTCATGCAAACACAGACTTGCTTCTCCGAGTTCCTCCAAAAACTCCTCTCTAATTCCTTTATGAGCCTTTAAAAGATGATGACCAAGAAAACAAACAAACAAAAATTACAAGCGTATTTTCTATGGAAAAAGAAAAATAATATCCCCCATTATGGACCTTTTTTTTTTTTTTTTGTAGGAAACCGAAACAAGCAAATATAACAAAATCTGTGTTCATAACATGGCAATATAGTTAATATATACAAATATGTACAGTATAAAAATGCATCAAAGGCGCAACTTTTCATCCAAACAAGCTGCAGTGCCCGAGGAGGAGCAGCTTGGCCCCCTCCCCTCTGAGTTACAGGCAATATGTTCTGTACAGCATGCACTGGGTACAAAATGAGTGCAGGAGCACCGAGACATTCGCCAGGGAGAGTCACCACCAGCCCTCGCGAGGAGTCCCGTCTGCCTTGTTCATATAAAAAATGGGTTTAATCTTGCCTTTTTTTGCCATTTGGAGTATATACATTTGTTTGTTTGTTTGTTTGTTTTTATTTAAAGAGAAATGAGCTTTTGATTCTTTATTTTCCTTATTGTTTTTGAAACAGGATCCTGACACCACGGTTCACAGATGGAACCTGAGGATGCTGCCAACAACAAACGAGTGACGAGCGCTGGGGCAGAGCAAACCCAAATCCAAATTCACCAGGGTGGCCAGCTGTGCTCCAGGACTGAAATGGGGCTGGGTCCCTCCTGACTCGTGCTGACACGTTCCAGGTAACAAAACCCAAAACAAACACACAGAGTAAAAGACCAACAAAGGATTAAGAAGAGGTGCCTGAGCACAAGACAAAAGGGCGCATTGTAGCAGAGACATAGGACAGAGAATACCCTGAGCCAAATGAGAACTGTTGAGCTTGTCAGCTTTTGCAACCTGTATTGCACATTCCAGCATCTGCTGCGGGGTAGAGCCAAGATCCTGCCCCGCACATCCTGCGGGTTCCTGCTGCCAGCAGTGCCCAGCTGCTGCCTCACTGCTCCTGCAGGGATGCACAAACACACCCACACCTCGTGCCCGTGTCTGATGCGTGCTGGGGAAATGTCCGTGTGCCCCTGAATATCCTCCTGGAGACACACAGATATGCCATTCTCAAATGTTACCTGGACCAGCTTCTAAGGGAAAATATTGCCCCCGAGATCTCCCACGTTTCAGGCATTTGGGAGGATGTGTGATGCCGTGTGGGGATGGGGAAAGCGTTCTCTGCCTTTAACGTGGCTGCATTTCTGCAAGATGTTATTTTTGTTTTCTTCATGAAATACTGATTGTTTTTCCCCCTGCTATCTCATCTAAGGAATCTAATGAAAGAATTTGTTGCCTTTACTTAGATCAAAAAAGGAAAGGAAAAAAAAAAGTTAGCTCAGCTCGATGGTGTGAACTGGAGCTGTGCGATCCGCCAGGATTAGTGTTTAATCTGTTGTCTCAAGCAGGGCTTTTACAAAGGCCTAAAGACATTTCATGAGCTGAGAGGGATGATGAACTGGAAGTTTATTACTCTGCAGTTGAGTCCAGTGGTACAGCGAGTTCACTTTTAAAAATACTCTCCAAGAAAATATTGTGCAAACATTTTGGTACAAGAAATAAGTGTTGTCTGAAACTTCATCTACTCTTCACATCTCTTCTGGCAGAATGAGGGCAAAAATCCACCACCAGACAGAAGGATATTGGGATGAAAGTGCTTGCACTGGTATAAAAGTGGTCCAGCAGAGCAAAAGGAGCTGTACCACTATAAAGTGCTTTATAGTGGTACAACTGGTGTTATTTTACAAGCATGGTCACATCAATATCAAAGTTTTGCAATCACCCACCTGACATAACTAAAAACCTTCTCAAGTGCATGAGATTTAATTTGCCTGGAGCTAGAGACTGAAGTTTACTGGACTTGTTTTCAAAAATGCCTAAATATGTTTGAAATCTGAGGTTGGGACCACAAGGATGGCGTTTGGAGCTGGGTAGACAGAGGGTAAATCTGCTGGATTTGAAAGGGTGGCACTGGATTTTACACAGGAATTAATGCATCCAGAATAAATGGCTCTGGATTGACACAGGAATAAATGCATCCAGAATCTGGCCTCTGTTTTTCAGACATTGGACTGAAATGGGAGGGAGGATCAGGGGGGATGTGGCACAGCACGTATGGGGTGCAAATGTGAGTCAGCTTCCAAACCCATTATTTTTATTATTTTATTCTTTCACTTTCCTTCAGAAGACAGCTGGAGGATAAGAATTCTTAATTCTACATGCTTTCCCTTCAAGAAATAATGAAGAAAAAAGAAAACCCAGGAAGCATTTCTGGAATAACAACCCAGTGGCTCACCCAGGGCCATCACCCAACAGGCTGGCCTTGAGTTCAGGTGCTGACAAATTAAGACCTCATTGATGAAATGTAATTGAAATCTGCCTTTAGATGCATGTCCTTTATTCTGTTGTTATGTTTAAAAATCTTGCACTTGCTGTGGTCTGAAGTGACACAAATGGTCAAAGGTTGATGATCTTGGAGATCTTTCCCAACATAAATGATTCTGTGACATAAAAAAGGCTCTGTTGGCACCCACAATGTCCAACTCAAACTCTTCAGCACCATTATGGAAATGTTCCTATTTCTAGTGAAATTCAGGAACTTCTTACTGACCATTTCCAGTTGAGAACAAGAAAAGTTGTGACCTGTGGGACAAATTGTGATGGGGAGCAGAAGACCCAGGTGAGGAAAATCCCAGTGTCACTGACCCTGCTGTGAAACCCAATGGAGAGCTGGTCTGGGGGCTCTGGGGTGGCCAATATCCAGGAATTACAGCTCCATAATTCCTAACCCAACTTCCTAGGAGCAGGGATGACATTTCTGTGCTGGGAGAAGGTGGGCACACACCAGCAGCACTTGCTGACAATCCATGGAAGTGGCTCTCTCGGTGCTCCTGCTTGGGGACAGATGGCCTTTAAAGCCTGCTGTAATTGCAACGTATTGATCTGGAATCTGTGATCAATACTGTCTTTATAGAGAGAATTTTAAATATAAATTGCATCGTATATCTGTTGGTGAGGACAAAAGCCCTGTGTGATGGAGATCTCCCTCCACCAGCCCCGGAGTGACGATGGAAAATGGACAGGGGACAGCCCAGCCAGAGCCACCTCTTCAATCTCTGCCAAAGATCAGGCACCCTTCCTCATTCCCTGGTGTTCTTAACAGCTTTGATCCCAAAATAACTCCCCCAGCGTGACCCTGAGTGTCTGGGATGAGGCTGGATCAGGCCAGGGGAACCAGCACAGAGCCAGTGTCTCCTCAGCAGCTCCCACAAAAACCCCAATATTCCTTTTTCCTTCTCACCTGGGGCAGCTCCTTTTCCATGCAAATCCTGCACAGGTGCTTCCCAGTGGGAATATCCCCTTCTGGTTTAGGGGCTGAACTGTGGGTATGAAGTAATCAATAAATATGGCACTTTATCAAAACATGATTAAGGAAAGAAAAAGAGGCCAAAAATTAGGGAAACAATCCTGCCATTTGAATGCATGAGAGTTGGCTCAATAGCCTGTAAAGCTGGCTTGGAAGGCTTCACCCCCTATCGTGCTAATATATAATTATTGATTTTTAAAATGACTTTTTATATCCTCCCTGATCTCTAAAAAAGCTAGGGAGGTCAGTCTTGTAAATACTTTTACAAGTAGGTAATAAAACCCATAATAACTTGCATTGACAAGTAATTACTGGGCAGGTTTGTTAGCAGATTCTCAAAGATATTCTTTTAACCCAACAATTACTATTGTACTAATGACAACCATTTTTAAAGTGAAGTGTCCTTCTCCCTCTCAGCTTAAGTGAAAAAAACCTGGAAAAAACACCTGAGACTGATCCACTGAAATTCTTATATATTAGGCCCCAAAGGGATGCTAATTACCTCTCCCTGTTTTAAAACAGAATTTTTTTTTTCAGGTGATATGGCTTATTTTGACATGGATGGTGGCGGAAAGGGAGCTCTGGTTTCTGAATAAATATTTCAAAGCAGTGTGTAAGGGTAACAATTCTTCCTGCTTTATTTCAGTGCAAGAGCATAAACAGCTTGGATATGTGGTGTATCAATATGCCACTTGTTAATAAGTAAGGGCGTGAATCATAAATATTCGGCTGTTTGATCACCAGGCTTTTAATTAATGTTTTGATGATCTCCAATAAGAATAAAAGTCAGAACGATAGATATTGAGTAGCGACGACAGAGAAAAGATGCAATGATTTTTTGTGCTACCTGATTTGTATGACAGAAAAACTATCAACTCATCCAGTTTCGTACAGAGAAAAGAGAGGAGAGACGTACATTTTCCCTTCTTTATATCGTATTGTAAAAAAAAAAATAAAAATCACTTAATTCAAATGTGTACCTAAAACGCTCCCCGAGGACAGCGATGCAGGCAAAATGATCAAGCTTTAGCACCGTGTGATACAGGTTTGTGGCCAGATTTTTTAAACAGAGTGGCTGCTCCCACACAGTGAAGACTCCTGAGCAAAACCTGACCTCCCTCAGGGGGTTTGGCCTTTCCAAAATCTCCCCAAACCTTTGCAGCTCCAGGGTACTGGGTGGGGCTGTGAACCCGATGGTCACCACGAGGGCACCATAAAGGCTCATTTCCTGCCAAAATTGAGCAGCTGGTGCCCCAAATAGCCCCAGCTCCAGGTGCTGTGGGCTGGCTGGGGACCCCAGTCCTCCTTTTTGTGGGAAGGGGCTCCCGAGAGCTCCCTGTGTGGGAATTCCTACAGGTGCAAACCCCTGCATAGAGAATCCAATTAAAACCCAGCCAAACTCCCGGCCATGACAACACCAGCGCTGGGAGCTTCACTGCCCCATGCTGCCAGCAGCCCGGTATTTTCTCCCTGCACCCAAAAGCTCAGGGAAAGGAGCCCCATGTGCAGTTTCTCCCCTGGGTTATTTTCTGCCGTGCTCGTGGCCTTTGGGTGGGCACCACAGGCCCCACCTTGTGCAACTTCACCTCATAACTCTGGCCTGGGCTGTGCAATTTAACAGCTTCTGAGGAGCTCGATGCTAATGCATTGATTTTGCTTTAATAGAATTTTGTTGTCGATGGCCGGTGCTCAGCACGGTGCAGGCTTCAATCTTAACCCATCTGAAGGCTCTGCTCGTTTCCAGTTGAGCTCCGTTCATTTCCAGTTGAATAGGTTAAGCAAAGACAGACCTCACTGTTCTCAATTCACTTTATGATCCTCCCATCATAAAAAATAATATCAGCACCTTGCTTTTCATGTCAGAACTACATTTGAGCTGCTATTCCCTATGCCCATGAGTAAATCCCATAAAAGCCGCCCCGTTGTACTGTCGCTATTTTTCCTTGTGGATGATTGATTGATGGATGAGTGCTGACACTTCAATGAAGCTATTTCGACTGCCATCTCAATCCGATGATGTGAGGGGTATATTTTCTGTCCATGCCTCATTACTTCAGAATGACATTCCTGGAACTTCATTTACTTTTTCCCTCCTTCCCTCAAGCGCCATATTTTTTCCCATCTAGGTTATGCATGCCATAAAAAAAGCAATTTGCTATTATATGTGGCATAAGGGCAACACTTTCCCTAGGAGGTAAATAAGAAGGGCCTTTTTTTCTCCTCCATGTTGAGTTTAGGGATCATGTCAAAATTTCCCAAGCAGTGCCCAAACAGGCCCTTCTGCACAGGCCGCAGGGAATGCAGGGAATGTATTTAGTCTGATTTTGTGACTGCTGCACTTCAATTATATCCTTGAACATCATGAACAAAACAACAGGAAAATACACTCCAAAGCCCTTTCTGATTTGAGAAAGAGCCTCTTCTCCACTTGTGCCTCGCATACTTTGAATATTTCATTTGCCACGGAATAGCGATTTACAACTTGATCCAGACTTATTTTTCCTTGGAGAATAGGGGAAGTTCATCGTTAAATGCAGAGATGGATTTGTCTACTGGAGGTTGTTGTCTCTGAGCGAGAGCAAGCAGGGCTGCGCCTGGATTTCCAAGCAGTGCACTAGGAACAGTGGGACTCGTGACATTGGCATATCCTGGAAGATTCTGGGAGTTGACTTGGGACCCGATTTTAATCTGTGTAATACAGTATTCCCGTTAATAATAATGTATAATTAAGACATCAGTTAAAAATCCATAACGTTAATTTAATGGAGAAAATCTAATACAGTTCTATTGGAATTTTTACGTTAAATTAACTTTAACGGGCTTTTAATGGATGTCTTAATTAGATCTCATTATTAACGTGAATATTCCACAAATTAAAATTGGGCCCTCGAAGTTTTAATGAAAAAAGTTACAAGCACAAATTTGAAATTGCCATTTTTGCAGCCCCCTTCTCCCAGGTCGGGGTGGGTTTGAAGGCACGGCCGGCTGTGCTGGCCAGGCCGGACAGAGCTCGGACACCAAATTCAGATCCCAGTGTTGGTGGCATAAATCCAAATTCACTCTGTTGACCACAACAGAGCTTCAGGTTTACACTCACCTAACTGAGAAAGGAACTCTACTTTTATTCTTTTATATCTATATATAGATATTTATATAGTGATATTTATATATAGATATATCTATATTTATATAATGTTCAATAATCTAACAATAGTACTTTTGTTTAAAAATCCCTCCATCCCATATGTCTCGTCATAAACCGTAATGGAGATTTAAATATATATATATATCTGAGGAATAAAACAAACTGAAAATAATCCGTTTCAAACAAATCTTTGGCAGCAACATGGTTAAGCATAACTATTTGAACAACTTGCACAGAAGATTAACATTGTTCAGAGGTTTTTTGGCTCAGAATCTGTTTTAACTTAATAATTCTTGTACTTACTGTGATGTATTGATCCCTAGTGCAATGACTGGATTGGGCAACCCAGGTGCAACAGTAATAGCTGCACAGAATAGAAACATTTCCTTTAGACAAACTATCCCAAAGGGGTTATAAATAGGAAATGGACATTACCATGAAAAGTAAAGCTTCCAATGTGACTGCATCTTGTGTAGCACGCTTGGACATTAAACTATGAAGAATTTTTTTTTTCCTGTCAAGTGTTACAAATTGACGAAATAAGTACATCAATGTTCTCAGTCATTATCTTACTTCAGTGGCACTTTGTTTTAGTGACAGCAAAAAGGGACAGTGGAGACCAGACAGCCCCAGTGCAGTTTATCAATGAAAATCTAATATCGTCCATAAGCAGGGGAGTGGAAATCAATACTTCATTACCAAATTGTTAGTGAGGATGAAGAAGAATAGCAGGAGTTTTTTGACAGCCTCCTCAGTCCGGGTTGCTGTGAGTTCAATGTCAGGGCCGCGGTGGCGCGCGGGGCCGGGCGCGGAGCTGGGCTGGAGAGCTGGGCTAAGGCAATCGTCCTGCAAGCACAACAACAACAACAACACAGCCAAAGTTACACGGTCTGCAGCGCACAGCCACACCTCTGAGCAGGCACTTCCACCATGGAAATGTCTGCAGATGAGCTCTGCTTCATTCTGTGCCCCCACAGGCTCACAACAAGTGAGGATGGAACCCTGGTTCCACAACCATGCAGGGAACCATGCAGCTGGTGCTGAGGCTCTGCCTGGTCACTGAGCTCCTTACTCTGCTTCTTAAACTTGCAGCCAGCCAAGAGCATGCTCTAAAATCCTCATGGAGAGCTGGACATCTCAGTACCCACACAGCGTCTATTACCCCTCTATTCCTGCGTTATTCCTACTTGTTGTGGCACCTCCCCAGCATTAAAAACCATCTTCCAATGCGCCTTTTCCATCTGCAGCTGCTAAAAGTGCTAAGTGACTCAAGTTGTGAAGCTACTGCTACACAGAGACAGAAGGGGCTTGTTTTATTTAATTTCAAGATGTGGGTTTAAAAGTTCAGCCCAAAGTTGGGTTCTGCTTTGCTTATAACCTGGGAGAAAGATACTGAGGAAAGCAGTAAAAAAAAAAAAACAACTGGAAAAACAGGGTGAGAAATGAGGCAGGCAATAAGTAGAGTGAAAGTCAATCTGGAGAGAGCACAGAGGAAAAAAAGAGCTGCAGTGGGCAAAGAAATATGTTTCTGAAAAATATATTATCTGTTCAAGGCCGTGGCTATTTCAGCAAACACAACTCAAATCCTGTAGTGTGTTCTCTGTGTTCTGGCTAAATCAACTGGAAATTCAGTAGCAGCTTTATTTAAAGTAAAATAAACTCAGCTTTTCAAAAAATTCCATATGAAAACAAAAAAGTCCATTGACTTCATGCTAGTTAGTTTATAATTTGGTTTGGTTTACAATATCTTCACCTTTTCAGTTTTCACAGTGACGCTGAGTTTTGCATTGGCAACCCAGACCTGCTGTAGAGAAACTGTTGGAAGGGAAGAGGAGGTTTTGGCAGCTGAACACTGAGACTTTTGGCAACTGAGGATGCATGGAAGCCAGTCTGAAATTGTGGTGAATACCTTGGATCATTATTCCCACTTAAAAGATATTAAAAGCAATCCATGTTGACACTTAAAGATGTTGCCTTTATGTTTCAGAGGTAACACTCCAGAGCAATTCTCACTTTGCAAAGCTATTATTTTTCACTGCAAAAGGGCAGAGCTGTGCCAGTTTACACCCTGCTCAAATCTCAAAGAAATCCAGAAGCATTGCTGTTGTAGGGCCTGGGGCTGACACACAGCAACACTGCAGCCAAATTGTCACTGTGGGATCACCTCTGCAGACGATCCAAGGGAGGATGGGGATGGAAGAGGCACTGGGCTTTACCCTTCCCAGGGGTCTCCAGGATGGAAAACTCCCTGTGACATCCCAGCTGAGTCCTGCCTTGGGTCACACCAGGCCCTGCAGCTTCTGCCTCCCTCACAGAGGTGGGACACAGCTGAGAGCAGGAGTGGTGACTCTTCACTAGGCCAACCCTGCCTCCAGAACATCATTAGGCTAATTAAGCCAAATTAGTGTCACTGAAAGTGCTAAATCTGGGAAGGAGTCTTGAAGGGACTTCAGAGCACTGGTTGCCTGCCAGTGGGAAATATTTATAAAAGCTTGGATTGGAAAAATGAAAAGCCAAACTCCTGCCTCCTTTTCTCTTTGTGCCATTGTGAGGAAGGCCCTGGGACTTTTGAATCAGCATAGCCCTGGTCACTTGCCTGTCACAGAACAACACTGGGGACACTGTTAACCCTGGACAGACACGTCAGAGGCACACTGGTCAGAGGGAAGGTCCATGAGAAACTCCTCTGGCAACAAATAAACTTTTGAGGCTCAGTGTCCACCTACCTGACTAATGGTAACATCTGTGCACAAGTGAAATCAATTGGGACTTGGCATTGATTTCCACTGCATAAGTACTTCACCCCTAAGGTCCTTTGGCCAACTGAAGTCTCCATCCTTGTGGGTTTTGTTGTTTTTTTTTTATTTAATTGATACCACTGCAGGCTGGGACAGGACTTTGGGAAATTAATTAGTGTGAGCCCTGATCAATAAGGGTCATAGTTTATGTATTTCATTATCAAGTCTGTAAGAGATTCAGGGAGTTTGTGGAGAGCTTGTCACCTGCAGTCAGGGCAGAGCAGCCTGCACATTCCAACAGCTCGTGATGGGCAGAGTCTGGTGCTTCCTGGGCATTTGCTGAAATGCAGCTCCCCCTGTGCCATAAAGAAAACTCCACCATTTAAAATAAATCATGTTCTGAAAACGTGGCTGAGGGTGTTCATTATACTGGTGTCTTGTACAGCATATGCGAAATATCAGTTGCAGATACTCAAGCTTTGCTTTTATTTAACACTAATTATCGAGCCATCAACAGATGTAAAAAGCCGTATCTACTTTAACGCGGATGTGTCAGGACTCAGCATTCCTCCTCACAGCCTCCTTCCCTCTCCTTGTCCATGGCACAGCTTCCCTCTGCTCATCCCAGCAGTGCCAGAAAAACACAGCTGTGAAACCTCTGAGCTGGGAGCTCTCAAACACGTCTGCAGCCCCAGACAAGCGTCAAGTGTGTGTCAGCAGCTCGTGGCACGCCAGGCCCGGCGCTGGCAGCGGCTCTGACGGCCTGGGCTGGGCTCAGCTGGGCTGGGCTCCTGGGGCTGAGCTGGGCTCCTGGAGATCCCAGAGCTGGGCTGGGCTCAGCTGGGCTGGGCTCCTGGGGCTGGGCTGGGCTCCCGGGGCTCCCAGAGCTGGGCTGGGCTCCTGGGCCTGAGCTGGGCTCCTGGAGATCCCAGAGCTGGGCTGGGCTCAGCTGGGCTGGGCTCCTGGGGCTGGGCTGGGCTCCCGGGGCTCCCAGAGCTGGGCTGGGCTCCTGGGGCTGGGCTGGGCTCCTGGAGCTCCCAGAGCTGGGCTGGGCTCAGCTGGGCTGGGCTCCTGGGGCTCAGCTGGTCTCCCGGGGCTCCCAGAGCTGGGCTGGGCTCCCAGCTCTCACAGCAGTGCCCAGCTTGTCTCCCACCCCCCAGTGCTTCCCTGCTCCTCCAGTGTCCCCTTATCCCCATGGCCAAAGGCCACACCAATGGAGCCATGCGGCCTCCTGGGGGTTGCCCATCATGGGGTGGCTCTCAAGTCATGGAATCCCAGAAAGGTTTGGCTTGGAGGGACCTTAAAGCTCATCTTGCTCCATGCTTTTATACCTTCCACTGTCCCAGGCTGCTCCAAGCCCCATCCAACCTGGCCTTGGGCACTGCCAGGGATCCACAGCTGCTCTGGGCACCTGTGTCATTGCTGCCCACCCTCACAGGGAGGGATTTCTTCCTGACACCTCACCTAAATGTCCCCCTTTCAGTCTGAAGCCCTTCTCCCATGTCCTGTCTCTCCAGTTCTGCTGAAGAGCCCTTCCAGCCTCCCTGTGGCCCCCTCAGATCCTGGCAGGTGCTGTGAGGTCCTTCCAGAATCTGACGTCCCTTTCTTGGGGATTGCTGTCACCATTTGACTTTTGGGTTCTGCCACCTCCTCAGTGGCCCAGGCTGAGGTGGGATGGAACTCCAGAGCCAGGCAAGTGACAGCAGCTTCATGTATTTATAATGTCTTCTCTGTATTTCCATATCTTTGCTAATATCATTTTACCAGCTCCTATTTATGCATTGGGACAACAAAAATGACAATATTCCTCTGTGATCCACCCACCACAGTCCATGGGAGCCTATGGATCAAAACTTTTCCAGGCTGCAGCTGTACCCATCACAATAAATTGCAGGACTCTTTAAAGGCCACATAGAAAGACACAGACAGGCCCTTTGTGGTTCCCAAACATGTTATCTCTAGATGTCATTTCTGACCTACTTTTGCTAGATTTTTGCAGCAGCACAAAATCTGTTCCTTAAAGAACCATGCCACGTGCACAGTACCTAGAAAGGGGGAAACAGCAAATCTGGATATATTTTATTTCATTTAGGACTCCTCTTACCATGAATTACAATGTTACAGGCTCTAAACGCCTTCTCGTTACCCATAATTATAACTAAAATTATATCAATCTAAACAGTAACTACTGGAATGATTCATCCTGATTGGGAGGAGCATGCTCCCTGGAGTTCTGCCTGCCCATCCATTTTAAAGCCTCGTGGCAGGAATAGCTTTCCAGAAGGTCATTTAACAGCACATTAAATAAATAAACAGAACATATTTGCTTCAGCAAACACTCTCTAATAGGATGGGAAAACATTTTGGGAGAGGTAGGAATAACCCTCACGAAAACCAAATCTTTCAGTTCCCACCTTGCTGGGGTGCAGCACCCACCCAAAGGCAGGCAGAGGCTCCATGTGGTGCCAGCAGGGACAACCCCTCATGTCCTGCACACTGAAGGGTCCCACCAGTGTCACCAGCAGGTCCCTGAGCCACTCGTGTCCCTGCAGCAGCCACCAGTGTTTGTACACTCACCCTCAGCCACACGGAGGGGGAAGTGTGGAAAACATTTCAGATCTGAGCTTGTGGGAGTGTGGGGCAACAGGAAGGAAATGTGGGCTCTAACTGAGCTCTTTCTGGGGTGTGACTGCCTGAACACAGCATTAATTGCTACAAAACCCAGGTGGAAGAGTTTAGACCTTGCCTGGGATGATGCTTTTTCCTGCCATTGTTTGGAGCAATGGTGCAGGAGGGACAAGGAGCTCAGTCCTGAAGGGAGCCAAACAGAAAGATGGGAAGAGACAATTTCCAAAGGCCTGGAGTGACAGGACAAGGGGGAATGGCTTCCCACTACCAGACAGGAGGTTTAGATTGGATATTGGGAAAATATTCTTCCCTGTGAGGGTGGGGAGGCGCTGCCACAGGTGGCCCAGAGAAGCTGTGGATGAATCAGACACAAAACTGGGGCTGCAGCTCCCCGTGGTTCCAGAGACCCAATGGAATCCTGGGCTGCTGGAAAGAGAGGGATTTGTGCCACTTGTGTAGAGAGAGGCAGGATTTCACCCCTGAGCCCAGTATGAGGTGACACAGTGACACAGAGCACAAAGGGGTGACACTCACCTGGTCCCCCAGGTGTGTCTGGAAAAATCACAGACTTGGAAAGAGGAAAAAAAAATACAGGGAACATTTAACTTCTATTTCTCCCTATAAATAAAGTATAGCCATCAAATCACAATGTATTTAGGAGCACATGTTATTGACAGCCTATTCTTGGAGGGGGGAAAAAAAGTGGATTTTTGGCAAAGTTTCCTAAAGATTAAATTGTTCATTGTACGGGGCACCATCTGCCCTTGGAGAGAGATTTAGTTGATGGCAGCTGCAACCAAAGTGTGGAAGATAAAGCTGAATTTCTGGTTTCTTTTCAACTAGCAACTGTCATTACAGGTCACATGCAAACTGTGCCATTTTCTGTGACAAGCAGGTTCTGTAGGATTGGGTGCTCGCTACATTTTAAAGTGCCACCTGTAAGGATCCCAGCCGAGAAACAGCTTTTGGAACACACCTTGCAAAACGTGAATTTACAGCACATGAGACAAAGCAATTATGGACCAACCATCTGGCCAAGGGCTGTGTGTTGCAGACCCAGGTGCACGGGGATGGAGGTCAGGAGGAACACGTGGGTCACCCAAAGGTGCATCCCTCAGTTCATCTGAGTGCTTAAAAAGGCTGGATTACCTGCAAGAGTTCACTCAACTGTTGCATAATCCACAATTGCCTCCCTGTGCTCATTGGAGTGTAATTCCCCCTGAGATCAAGCCCCACATTTTTTAAACCCTGAAGAGAATTTCTAAATCACCAAACCAGAGGCTGCTGTGGGTGGGTTTTTCCTCAGCCCCACCTCTGAGCTGTGACACTGAAATATCTCAACTCACTGTGAGGCAGCAAAGGCCACTTGACAGTGGGGAGATGCTGATTTGTCTCTGCACTCTGAGTTACTTAAATATCACACAAACCTCGTCCTGGCTACAGCAAACCCCTCCAGCAGGGAATCTGTACCTCCTCCCTCTCTCCAGAACACTTTCACAGGAGAATGATGTTCCCTTTCTCTTCAGAACAAAACGGGAGGGGAGAAGTTAAGAGCACACTGGTAGATTTTATTAGGACTAAGAAACAAAGCAAAACAAAAAAGCAAACCCAAAGCTCTTCCCTTTCATCCCTGCCTTGCTATGAAAATGCCTTCATATTTGCAGGCTTGCTGACAATATTTCAGGATGGTACATCACACACCGTCTCGTCTGGAACAGCAGACATTGTCAGTGCTGGGAGACAACCACTCTCTGGTTTGTACTTCACTAAGATTCTCTATAAAGCATTTCTATAGAGGAAAAAAAAAAAGATTTTTGAAATTCGTGAGTCTCTCAGCCTTTCAGACAAGGATGAGTTCTGGTTAATTTTTTCTGATGATTTCTACATTTTCTGCAAGGAAAAACAACAGCTACCATTGCCTTAAGACAGACTGAACTAGTTGTTCAGTCATGCCTAGATATGAGATTCTTTTTTTTATGTGAAAGAATTTGCAGGACATAAATTCCTTGTTCTTAAGTTTATCCTGTTCAGTTTAACTTGTTGGCCTTCTCTCCCATTTTATCACAGTAGAAGGGGATCATGTTTTGAAATAGAAAATGCTACCATTGGTGGCTTTTTGACCATCTGCTGTGATTAAATCCATGCTTTTGGATAGTAAGATTGTATTAAAAAATATTCTAAATATTAAAAAAAGTTAAATATTATTTTAAAATATTGTTTAAATAAAAGGTTTGTCTTTCCAACAATATTTTTATTGCTCATGATTATTTTTGCTCATTGATTATTTTTAATGCTCATGATGATATTGCTCATCATTGCAGGTGTCAGTGCCCCTGACAGCTCCATGGTGTGCCCAGACCATCCAAGCCAAACCTCCCTGGGAAGGCTCCACTTCCATGTCTGCTGTAGCAGAACAGAACCACACTCAGGCCCTGCTTTTCCCTTCCTCCATCCACATCTGACCGAGCCCAAATGCTTCTGGGATTGGGGCCTTTAAAGAGACATCCAGAAAAATGTCACATTTTTGAGACTCTGCCTGTTTGGGTTCCTTTTTGCAGAGAGCATTAGTGGGTAGGAGTGGAGGCTGCTCCTGTGAATTAGTGTGGGATCTGCTGCTTTCTCCTTTCTTTGTGAGGGAGCTCTTAAAACACAAATTCCCACCTTAAAGCGCGAACGGGCGCGAGCTGTGCGTAAATCACGGGCTCCGCGGTGCCAGAGCCGCACACGCTCTTCTGCTGCTGATTTGTCTACAAAATATATCACATGCCAGTTACTTGAATTAGGATCATGGGGAGAAGGGAATCATTAGAGAGTAGAAGAAACTCTAACACATAAAGAAAACTTATCCGTTTGTCTCCTCAGCGCCGCCTGTTTTATTTCCTCTTCAGGCGCTGACAGCCCTGATGAGGCAAAGGATGCTGTAATCCTGAGCGATTGCTTGGGGGGAGCATCATTAGGGCTGGAAGGGTTTGATACAGCCAGAGCTCTGCGTTTCCAGCCCCTTTTCCCTGGTCACTTGGCGGTGTTGGGCGGTGCTGGAAGGTGGAGGCGCAGCCTGGATCGGGTATTTCCCTCCTGGAGCCCTTCCCTCTGCTCTCAGAGAGCCTTGGAAAGCCAGGTAAATTAGACTTGGAGAAAGGGACACTGCATCTTTGAGTAATGAGGCTGGGAAACAGGGAACACATTTTCCACTAGCTCATGTCTCACTGTATGGCATTCTGATTTCCTGACACTTCATAATAAATCATTGCTTATCACTCACTTGGGAACATAACATGGTTCAAGTTAAGATTCGTTAGTGATTGTAAAGAAGAAACATGAATTGCTCTCTATCAGGGCTTTTTGATCATCTTTCTGTCCACTGTTTTTTTTTTTAATCAGAATATTTACAGGAGCCATTGTCTAAGGCATAAATAAAAAGGAGAAGAAAGAACAGAAAATATGAATAATGAAAATGAATTTATTTGTCTTATTTATGTGTTTATGTAAACATTTGGCAATTGCTTTGCACAGCAGCTTGTATTCAGTGTCATGGACTGCTGCACCAACATAAGTTTGTAAAGCTGGGGTTTTAAATATATATACCTGAGTGTGTGTCTATAAAAATACCCTAAATGCCAATACATTGATTTTCTGGAGAAGAAGGTTCTAGCAAGCACATCCAGAGCCTGTTTACCCTTAGGATGGCTTCCACAGGGAAAAGAGAGGCTGATCCTGGTCCTGCTGGCCCACCTTGGAGCAGTGGCAGAGGCTGAGTGGCTCTAATGGGATGAGACTGGGATGTTCCCTGCAGCCAGGGGTCCATTAAATCTGGGAAAACAGGGGTTCACTTCAAAAAAAGGGATATCTGAGAGCTGGGACAACCTTGCTACAGCCCCTGTCCCTCCAGTGAGCTCAGGATGGCAAACACTGAGCTTGGATGGGTCAGGAACTGGGGAAGGAGCAAATGAAAGGATGAGGGGAAGGGCCTCAGGCTGTGCCAGGCGAGGTTTAGGTTGGATATTGGGAAAGATTTCCTCCCCAAAGGGCAGCTCAGCTCTGGCAGGGTGCAATCCCCATCCCTGCAGGATTTAACAGCACCTGGGGACGTGGTGGCCCTGGCAGTGACAGGGAGTGGTTGGACTCTAAGCTCCAAGCTCATTTCTTTTCCAACCAAAATGATTCCAGGATTCCATGAATTCAGCTCTGTATGCAGGCACTTCTCTGCCTTCTCTGACCTTCACTGGATGGAATTTTTTCTGCAGTCACAACATTTTCCTCAGCAGTTTAGGGAGAGGGCTGAAAAGCTGATGGGTTTACAGATGGTGTCAGTAGTGCTTTAGGGGAACAGGGAGTTTTGTATAAAAAGACCTAAAAATGAAAAAATGAGAGCTTACTTAAAGAACTATAACAAATATGCAGAAATATTTCACAAAAAAAAATCTATTCCTTCCCTTGTTTTACAAATAGCTCTCCTTTAATTTCTTTCTTTATCTTTTGGGTCTGATTGTGGGAAGTACCTAAAACTTTGGGCTAACCCGAGAGAAATCAGATAAGGGAACTATTTGCTGCAACTATGGCTTTGATTATTCCCCCTTCAGTAATTTGCTTTTTACTACATTAATCAACGATATAATGTGTCATTTCTACTGCTCCCTGGCTGAATAATTTCCAAAACTACAAACAGCTTTCAAGATAGTTGCCAGACAGGCGCAAATTAATACTTTCAGAAATTGTTCCTAGAAATATTCCCATGAACAGAAGCTTTCACACCCTCTATTTGTGTAAAGACTTGGCTCAAAAAAAAAAAAAAAAAAAAAAAAAAAAAGCCAAATGATTATTTTAGGCAAATTCTTGCATATATTTTTTCTGGTTTTATATATATTTCTATCTAATATTTATAAAATATCTGCAGTGTAGAATAAGCAGCCTTGGGAGACAAGATGGCAGTGGAGGTCCATATGGAGTTAACTCTTTGTAGCTTTAATTTAGTAGTTACAAAAAGGAGGGATCTCATTGCTTTCATTGAGGCAAATAATCCCCTTGATTTGTGGGACAACTTGAGGAAATTGGCACACAACCCAGGGATTGTAAATTCAGCTGCCTGATCCACCTGATCTTCCTCACAAATTCCAATATTTGTGGCTACTCCAGCCTCTCTCCTGAACTCAGATTTCCTCCTGGTGTTTGTGGCCCCAGGAAGTGCCTGTAAGACTTTGCCTTGTGCTCAGAAAACCCCAAACGCTCCACCAGAATTGTGTTACACACAAAAATGTGAAATCCCCCCAGTATGAAATTTTTAGGAGAAAAAACAATTCCTTTTGGTAAAGCACAGCATTGGATGTATTTATTATATCTTACTTTTCACCCACTACCAAGAGATGATTAGAGACAAGAATTAAACCCCTCAACTCTTGACCAAGGAAAAAACCATGGTTTTTCTAATATATCCGAGCCAGGCCCTGAATCTGCACTCACTTGAAGTGGTGTAGTGAATGGGAATATTCTCCATTTATTTTGGCTTACATTAAACTGGAATTTTTGCCCCATAAGCTTCCTGTAATTTTTACAAGTGGAACTGCCTTTGTCAGCATTCCTAATATTTCCCCATGGAAATGGTATTAAAAATCAGCACATTTGCCCTACAATCTCACGTTTTATCCTTAAGAAATGAGGACTTCTGGTAGATTTGTTGTTGTTGTTGTTGTTGTTCTCTCTTTCTGCAAGAAAATGGCTTAATAAAAATCTCAACCAGAGGCTGGAAGGAGACGCTCCATCTTCGAAATGTTAATTCTCTCTCCAACCATGCCTGGGTTAAAAACAGATATTGAAACAGGGGAATAAATATTTGACAATGCTGTTAAGGCAACTTTGCTAACGATTTTTGAACAACCTCCAACTGGGGTCTAAATGTCTGCAATATCCATAAACAACTCTATACTGTCCAATTAGGGAGACAAAGACATAGAGTCCTGTCAGGAAGATTTGCATGGCTAAGTGTCTGAGATCACGGAGCCGATGAGGGATCGCTGCCGCTGCCGGGGGATGCACACAACGGATGACTATCATTAGGATATTACAGAGGCTTACACCTTCCCAATTACTGGCAGGATTCATTAGTTACTGCTGCATTTCCCTAATAGAATCCTCTCTCTTGGCTTATCGCTACCTTCCCTCTGTCTACATAAACCCACAACTCAGCAGTCGATCACCTATGAAAAATTAGACGCCAGAGCTTCCAGTGGCCTATTTAAAATGAAAAGGCAGCTGAAGAAGAAATAAAGAACAAAAAAAAAAAGGCAAAAAAGAAGAAGGGCTGGAATGCAGATGTGTGGCATCAGATGGGTTTGGAATTCTCTTGCTTTTGAACTGTTTGAGGGAAAAAATAATCAGTGGCAGCTGCAGAGAGCAGCGTCGTGGTGGGTTTAAAAGCACAATGAAAGTGTTTTACACAGCCCTACATACACACACGAACTGGAGGCAGATTGCAAAGTGACAATTACTTAAGGCCTGCTAGGCTGAAGTTTCCCAAGTAAGATTGGTGAGGATTGCAGGGGCTCGGTGCTGCTGCAGTCGGCTCAGCCCCATTAAAGATAATGGTGTGAGCATTTCCATGCTGTCATCGTGTTGCTATCAACAGCATTATCAGTATCAACTGCTTCTACAATTATGCACAATGCACAATTATGCTCTTCCTGCACAAAGACTTAGCAACCACCAAACTCGTTTTCCTTTTAAATACACTGAAAAGAGTGTAGATTTCAATCCTTCATCTGCTCACAGACGAAATAACATTTCCAAATCATCACTGATAGCATTTTTTTTCCTCCCATTCTAAGGATGGCCAACTGTTCTCAGCGATTTCTATTACATTTCCTACCTATTATTTCATGTAATGGCATTCCTTAAATTTTAAATTAGCTTTGAAGAATAAAAATAATTGAATTCCTGCTGTTTTGTGTACATAGAGGGTGACAGGAGCTAATGTGATAATTTAAACTGTAAATGAGTCTTCACTTTGTGTTCATTAATTACAGCTAATTACTGAATTACAAACCTTCTTGGTTAGGCACTGTTATGTATTCATGTAGCATGTTGGATTTCCAGCTGGTAGAAAACTGTTTTATAGACTTACAAGCTGACACACCAAGCTAGTGCCGGAACAATTCCATGGGAGAAATAAAGGGAGGGTGGGGGGCACCACTGCTCCTGCTCTTGGAATCCAGGCAGGGAGGAGAACCAGGGCTGCAAACCTGAGCCCCAGGTGAGCCAGGATCCCGTGTGGATAATTGGGAAATATTTGCTGTGTTTGGGAGGCAGGAATGTGAGTTTGAGCTCACATTTGGGGGAAGAACCTGCTGCGTTCACTGCTGTTTTACAGCAGAGTTAACTCCCAGGTTTAAGCAGAGTTCCTCCTGCTCAGGGCACAGCAGTGAGGCAGAAATGCCCCTGGAAATGGTGCCAGTGCTCCCAGCACTGCTCCTTCAGCTCTGCTCAGGAGCAGCAGGATGGGGATGGGGAACGGAGCATCCCAGGCAGCGTGCATTGTATCCATCCCTGAGTGCTCATTGTTCCTCACTGAAGGAGTGCCTCCAACGCTGTAGGGCTGTCTGAGCATTTACTCAACAGTGTCTGCACTGAATGGCCCTGTCCAAACCTCTCCTCTGGATCCCTTTTGTGTGCTGATGGTTTTTGTGGGAGCTGAATGCAGGAGCTGAGGTCTGTCTCTGCAGTGAGCAGGAGCAGCCACGGTGAGTTGTGGGAGCCACAGGAGAGACAGCTGTGGCAAAACAAAGAAACCCCAACCTCACCTGCATTTCTGTAAATACACAGACAGAAGATACAGAGATTTCCCTCTCACTGACATTTATTTTCCAGTATTTCATGTGTTTTGTTCTCTTTTAACAACACAGGCCAGTAGCCTATCCAGATCCCTGAGCCCTGCTTAGGTAACCCAGCAGAGATTGCAAAAACTACTGAGTCAAATCATTACCTGAAAACTGTTTAATTAAATTAATCTGTCACCCACTTGGCCTTCCAGGCTGGGGACTGAGGAGACACAGACCAAGGGTTCAGTGTTGGGCCTGTAGGGCACATTCAATCCTCCTCAGAAGGTTTGGCCTGTACTGGAAGAGTTCAGCTGAATAATTATCAACAACCAGAAATTAAGAGCCAGATCCTCAGCTGATGTAAAACTATGTAGCACCATTAATTTCAGGAGAGTTCTGCTGATTCCCAGCAAGTGAGGAACAGCTCAATAGGTCTGTAATAAAGACTCTGATGAAAAGCCCCTGAAAGCAGCAACACTAATGTGTGACTGCTCACATAAACACCAGTTCAATGACAAGGCTTTTCTGCCTAAGAACTAGTCTGTGTCTTCAGGTTTCATGATAAGTACCAGGCTTTTGTCCTTAAATAATAATTTTCATCTGGAGAATGGCATAGTGACTTGTTCTAACACCAACAGAGATTCAGCAGTAGGCTTCTCAATGGGATTTGTGTCATGTCCTATTCCCTCATCACCTTCCCATGCTGCCTCTTCTCTTTCAGGGTATGAAAAGAGATGGGGGAACCCGGGCAGAAAAGATGTGCAGGCAGAAATTCCTTTTATTCTGTGGGTAGTAACTCTCTGCTATCATATAAAGATAATGACTTTCATTAATCTTCTGTAGGTCTTTAATCAAAGGGTTTTTTCACTCCACGCAGAGACACTACTTAAATGCTGCTAAATGTTAAGTAAAAATGAGAATTCTTGCTATCAGATACACAAAAATGGTGTGAGAGATAGCACAGTGCCCACAGAGCCTCAGCACTCGAGGTGGGTCTGCTGTTCAGAAGTTACCAGCCACCATTTCCAGGCAGTCTTTGACCCAGCTTGTTTTCATGTCTCACTCCTTTTCAATCTCACAGTCTCTGGCATGCAAATCTGCCCTGAAACTGAGCCTTCCAAATGTGCCAGAGGGAAGCAGGGGCCTCACACCTCTTGGCAGATCAGTGCACCTAACGCCCTTTGGCTTTTTTCCCCTCTTTTTTAACAGAAAGACTGATTACTCCATTAGCTGAACAACTTGGAAGAAATGACAAGGAACTAACAAGAGGGTAACACTGTATTTTCTATTTGTTTTCCTTCCTTGCAGTGGTGCTAATTAGAGGAGTTCTTGATACAGAGCTCTGGGAATGCTGATGAGAAGCACACAAAAGGCTGGAGTGCCTCTTCTGCATTGGATGCTCAAACCCAGCACCCTCTGGGCTGTCACTGCCCTGCTCCCCCACACTGCCTCATCTTTGGGACATGCATTGATTTTAGAGGTGGGACAGACCAACCTTTCTGATTCAGCCAGTCTGAATCCTCACCTAGGGATGAGTAATTTCACCTTAGCTCACAGCTTATCATAACAAAATACGTTTTCAGGCAGAAATACCAAACCTGCGTGGCAGTGGTGGGAAGGGAGGTGGGGCTGTGTCTCCAGAGGGGACCTGGGCTCTGTGCTGCTCACAGGGCAGGGCTGCACTTGGTGGGAGTCATTCCTCACCATCCTTCCTGCACAAGCCTCCCTCCTGGAGCCTGCTGCTCGTGCAGCTCTTTGGGCAGGCCAGCAAAGGGAGACACTGTCCCAGCTTCCCAAATGCCACCAACAACAGCTTCTCCTTCAAAGCTTTCCACCCCCTCCTGGACTCGGGAAGGGGTCGTGGGGATGGAGGCTGGGAGGGTAGGACAGCACCTCTTTCCCATTCACCAAGGTTTGATTCCCTTTATGAGCACGATCCGCCAATCCGTAATCAAGGGTTAATTTCACAGCTCACTGCTTCATCTAGCATAATATCCATTCAGACTAATTAAATCTGTCTAATAATGTGAGCGTCTTTGTCTTTGTTCTTTCCATTCTTTGTTTTACACCCTTCACATCTCATCTCCAGAACTACACGCCATCACACTCTGCTTGACAAGCAGAATCCATCCCTAAAATTAAAACATTCCTGACCTATCTGCGATGACAAGGCAAGCAAGCTTCACAGCGCTGCGGCCCATGAAGGGAGCTGACACATTTGTTTTTAATTTCAAAAGAGTAGAAAGTGAAGATCTGACCCTGTCAATCAGGCCCTGTGACAAGTTTAATCATTGCTGCCCCACAAAAATCACGGCTAAATAGGAATGCAAATAATGTATCACAGGGCTCTTATAAATGCTAATCAAGGAGAAGTAATCAACTGACAATTTCACTGATCTCCTTTCTGAAGAAGTCAGTCAACGCACTGTCTCTGGACCACAAAGAGAAGAAAAGACAAAAGGCATAGATGCCGTTTCCCAAAAAAACCTATCCTTTTTCAGGGCTTTCTTTTTCTTTTTTATAGAGAGAAACAGAGAATTCACTCTTTTTGATCCTCCACCGAACTTTAAAGCAAAGCTGTTTCTCAGGAACTTGAACAGTTATATGTCAAGTGTACTTTATTAACAGTACCCTCCCAACCCAGAGACAGCACTTGGAAACTTCTGCTAAAATAAAAATCTTCATTTGTCTTTGTCATTCATCCATCTTCAAAATTCTTCTCCATCTTAACAACTTCTGTCCTCTACGGGCAATATATTTAGTGATATATGAAGTTTTACAAGTGGAAAGCTAATAGTTGAGCTCACATTTTTTTCTAGCAGCTCCCCTCCTCCCAAACTGAAAAAAGAAATATCATGCTTGGGATTTATTTCAGTGCAAAGGCTTTCTTCAGCAGCAGGATTTTTAAACTGACTCTCCTTTTATGACCTTTTAAATGTGGTAAAGAAGAGACAGCTCAGGTACCATTCCAGTCTTTCACTCACAAATTCTGCATGGCAAGAAATGGTGACTTCCCTTAGGTGTGGAACAGAGAAGGGCCCAGGACAGGCCCTGGAATTCAATTTACTGCTCTCCTCTCACTGGTTTGCTGGGTCCTGGCAGGGCCCATCAGACCTGAGAGTCACTGCCCTGGCACAGAGCAAAAGTGGAGTGTTTGGCCAAGGGCACTCAAGGCAGGGAGATGTAAACTGCATGAAGGTTGCTCTAAGAGGTACAGTTCAAAGAATCTGCTTGTTTGAAGTTTGATTGGGGGTTTTTTTGTTGTTATTAAACTATTTCCCTACATGGAGCCAATAGATGAAATAACCTGATGAGGGTTTCAGCAGCGGAGTCTTGGAATACCAGCAGGATTTGGAAGCAGAGATCTTCCACTCCAGCACCACCTGGTGCCTGCCAGCCCATGGCAGTTACCTACAGCAAGAGCAGCTTTGTCAAAGTCAAACCTTTGTCCTGGGTTGTGTTTTGTGTTTGCAGGCCTGTGTGACACAGCTCAGAGGCGCCGAGAGCAGCTGCCACACAGCATGGGCAAGGTGCCACCAAACCCCTTCCAGGCTGCACCCTCAATCACCCAGATTTACACATGAGCAAATTAAAATGGGAACAATCTTTGGCCAAACCCAAGTTTCCAGCTCCTAGAAGCACTGGGACAGCATCAGGAGCTTGGGTACCACTTCAGTGAGAATGAGAGCTAGAGCTTTGTCACGCAGCACTCGCTGCCAGACGGGGATGTTCCAGCAGCAAACTCTCCATCAGGATGAGCGTGGAGGGTGGGAGTAGCAAACAGAAAGAGGAATTGAAAAGCACTTTGCAGTTGTCATGTCACTTAGCAACAACCTTTGCTAGTGCACATCACCACAGAGAGGCTGCACAAAGCTCAGGCTGGGCGAGAGTGGGAGGCCAGGGAGCTCCAGCAGCACCTGATCACACTCAGCTGCCATTCAGCACTGGGGACACGGCCACAGCCCTGTCCTCGGGCTTGGCCTCCTCAATAAACCCCTGAATAAGCCCCTGAATAAACCACTGAATAAACCCCCTGCACTGATCCTGTGGTGCTAATGCAGAGTAAATGACACAAGGAGGAGGAGGAAACCAAAGTTCAGCTCCTTGTTTCCCAAGTGAACTCCACTCACGGGGTCACTCTTCTGTCTGCAGTTTTACTCTCAGATAAACTTCTTTTTATCTTCTTAATTACTTCAATTTTCCAACTTCTTCCCCTGTAGGATTCTCACTCTCCTCTCTCTTTACATGTGGGATTTTCATAAAAAGGTCCAGACTTGCAAGTCCTCAACCCCTAACACTTTCCCCAAATTAATGCTGTGGATCCTCTCAGCTATTTCTGTCAAGGGGAGAATGTGCCTGGGCCCTGAGAAACAGAGGATCCCTTCCTGCAAGGTGAAGTGGCTGAAATGAAAAACTCTGGCACAAAAAGAGAGACCTGTGCAGGCCACTTGGCAACTTCTAAGGAGGATGAAAAGTCAGGCACCTCTCTGCTTTAATTATATCCCTTGTCCTCATTGGGTTAGCTTCAAAGAGTTAAGATTTAATTATTAGCTGGCCCCATACTAGTAGGGAGCGGCTGAAGGGCTGATTGAGGAGGCAGCACAAGGAAACCTGTGATCCAGGAGTTCCTTGAGCCACTGTTCTACTGCTCAGGAAGAAATGAAGTGGCAGGAGCAGACCTGAAGCTCTGTTATTTGTATGGTTGCTCTCTGAATACAAAGCTCTACAAAATGTATGAAATATTACATAAATAGAGCAATAGTATGTGCCAAATTAATAATATGCATTATCCAGCAGCCATGCAGTGATGCTTATTGTACAATCCTCAATCATCCTAATGGGGAGAAAAAAAAATTCAGAATCTATCTCTTTGAGGCTGAGTTCCTCTCCTCACAATTATCAAAAGTGACTTTTGCACACAGAATTGTTTGAGATGGGTGGAAAGCTGGGCATTGCCGAGTGACCAGAGCACAACACTACCAATCAGAGCTCTGCACTCCAAGCCAGTACAGCACAGTGTCAGCATGCCTTGTTTAGGGCTGGAGAGCACAGCCTGACTGTCAGCACCCTTTAGCCACAGCCCCTCACCTCCCCTTCACCCAGGCACCCAGCACTTGGGGATATCTGAGAATATCTGTGGAGGCAAAGGTGCCCACACCACGCTGCTCACTGAGCCTGCTTTGGTCCTGCCTAGACACACACACTCCAAATCCAAGAGGCCTTGCCAAATAGACAAGAGACTCTTATTTTTTACAGCTGAGTTTTGTTTTTGCAGCTGCCAAGTAGCAAAGAAAAGCAGCCCTGGTGACCTGGCCAGAGGCTGTGTCCAGTGATTCCAAAGGCTTCCCCGGAGGGGACAATCCCCACCTGCTGCCATCCCACCGAGCCCCTGCTGCCAGGAGCCAGCAAGGGTGGTGTTAGTGAAGCTCTGCCTGCTCACTGTGCCCAGCCAAAAACCAAGGAAATGCTGCAAAGGGGAAGGAGCCTTTGGCACTGTAAGGATCTCGTTTCCATCTGCTGAGGCTGCACAAGGTGAGCTCTGCTGGGGCTCACTCTGCAGGCCAGGCTGTCCCTGTGCCTGCCTCTGTCACCTCATACACCACCCAAACCAGCAAAGGCAAACCAGCAGCAATCAGCCTGGAAATGATTCCCACTAAAGTCAATGTTACTGGGAGGAAGGGTCACTTCTGCCCTTGGGAGGAGCAGGGCTGGGCTGGCTTTGGGACTCAAAAGGTGATCACAAAGACAAGGCTCTTGCTGTTTTGTTGTCTTGCAGGGACCTGCACAGATAATTGATGCCTTAAAGCCTTCTGGACACAGACGTGACAATGAGCACAGAAACCAAAACCTCCTCCATGCAGAGCACGGACTGGCACAACTCATGGCAGTGCCCATTAAATCAAAGACTTTCTGGCCTGACCTGAAAGAGGAAATTCTGCAGTAAAAATCCAAGTGTGGAGAGCAGCAGAAGCTACAAACTCCAGCAAATGAATGCTATTATCTTACATGGAGAATACATTAATATAGATGACCGTTACATAACACACATTAACATAGAGTAATAATATATTTACTCAATATAGGCATGTTTTGACACAGTGCAAGCTGTGTGCAGTTGCTTAGAGAATTGGGGATTGTATATTTTTTCCAATATACTGAAAAACTTAATTAAAAAAAAAAAAAGGAAAAGAAAAGAAATAAAGAAAAAAAAAGAGATGGTCTTGGGGGCACTTTGGTGCAATTCTGACAACTCCAAGTAAAATTCAGAGGAGCTTTGGCTCCCATGCCTGGAATAATTGAGCTATCAAATGTGTGTCTGTCAGATGTCAGTCATGTAACTGCACCCCAGCTGCATGTGATGGATTGCACCACCAGCCAAAGGCTATCAGCTCAAATCTGTGTGTGCTTCAGCTGGGAAATCCATGCTGGAGCAGGGATGGACCCTGCAAAGAGCCGCAAGGGCCAGGCCCTGCTTCTGGTCACTAAAGCACAGCTGTTCTTCTGTGTCATTTAGGGACTTGAGCTCCTTAGCTGTGATCTTTTTGTTCCAAATCAAAAGGAAGAACAAAACAATCACAGAAAAATTAAGACTCTCCTATACTGTCCTATGGGAAATTCATTTGTTGTACAAATCTGCTGCTAGAACAAAAGTTTGGTTGTAGCCATATGAGAATTAAAGTGAAAGTTAAATGGAAGGATGTTATGTGATTAAAGGAACAAAAAATAAGCAACAAAACCAAACAAAAAAAAAAATAAAAAGGAAAAAAAAAGGGAGGGAAAAAGAGGCAGAAAAAAATGTGAGACCAGTGGAAAAATAACTTCTGCATTTCATAAATCCAGCCATGTTCACTGTGGCTTTCCCATCACACCAAACATTGCATTACAAATTTCTCTCCAAAGCCTGGAGTGCCTCTCCACAAGGAGCTGCCTGGTGCCAGGCTCTGCACTGCACACTGCTGCTGGCCAGGGCTGCAAGGATCCTGCTTTTCAAGAAATAACAGCATTCTCCTGAAGTGCCAGCTTAAGAGACCAGTCTGATCTCTGCAGTTTTCAACCATAGCCCAGAATATTGGTGTGCCTTGAAGGAATGCTGCTTTACCAAAACAATACACCATAAGCAATCTTGGCCTTTTTTCCCTTTTACTTTAAGCTGATTAGAAACTTGGTTCTGTACTTGATTAAGTTCTGCAGAAACTGGGCTTGTGATGAATCATTAAACAAAGACATTTTTTGTACAGCAATAAAGTCTCAAATGATTAATTAAGGGCACAATGCCAAAACAAGTGTCTTTGTTTAAAACGCAGTGGACAAGACAGGCTTGGGAAAGTTGATGTCTTAAGTAGACGCCACAACATGTTTTTAATTATGTTCAGGAAGAAGAACAAGAATGGGAATTGCCAACTGTTTGGAAAGATAATTTTTTTTTTTAGAAGAAAGATTAGAATAAAAAATAACAAACAGAGCATTATTGATTTAACACAAATGCCATTTGTTGGGCCTTTTGTAATTTCCTTATTAGTGTCATCATTCTGGAGTTCATATGCTCCCTTCTGTTATAGCATTTGGCACACATTCAGCTCCCAGCAATATGATACAGTAAACATTCAGTGACTGCTCATATTAAAATGTTTTATTTGTTGTAAGAGTACCAGTGATCAGGCAGTGCAGGTCCTGAACCAGCTGGGGCTGTGAGTGCTGCTGGAGCCCCCCTGGTCCATGGAGACACCCCAACACCTGCAGCAGCTCCTGCCTGTCCTGCCAGGGCAAAGCTCTGCCCAGGGACACCAAACCAGCCCTGCCACATCTCCCTCCTCCCTGGGTCACTTTTTACCTTTATGTGATACATCCCTATTTGGGCACTTCCCAAAGATTGTTCTCAGTCTTGGTTTTATAGGGTTTTGCAACTTTGATTCTAAAGATTATTTCAAATCTATTTTAACAATCACAGAAATTATCAGTCCTGTGTTTTTAGGTATGGAAAATTATTTTGGATGCTTCAGTAGAGAGGAATCACACAATTACACAATCAAAATTATTTCCATCCTAAATCCCAGTCCATCCAGTCCCAGCTGTTCCCCATCCCCACCTTGTCCCCAGCCCAGAGCACTCAGTGCCACCTCCAGCCCTTCCTGGGACACCTCCAGGGATGGGCACTCCAACCCTCCCTGGGCAGCCCCTGCCAAAGCCTGACCACCCTTTCCATGCAGAAATTCCTCCTGATGTCCAACCTGACCCTCCCTGGCACAGCTTGGGGCTGTTCCCACTCATCCTGTTCCCTGGAAGAAGTGCACAAACCCCACTTTTCTACAAGTCCAGGAGAAAGAAGTAATTAAAACCATAATTTGGCCCTTCCCACACCTCTGGGGTGGGCGTGGGACCTCCTCAGCCTCCTCATTGTCCTGCCAGAGATGGCACACTGCAGGCACGGAACCAGGCTGGAATTCCACAGCCTTCTCCTCAGCCTTGCTAGGACCAGATTTACATATTAACACCTCCCATTAACACCTCCCAGCCTTAATGAGACAGAGCCATGAGCATCTTCAACCTGAGAAATGAGAAGAGCAGAGCAAAGAGAAGAGCAGACATCTCAATTTTCTTTTCAGTCCTCCTGCTTATGTGGGGAGATCCAGAAGAAAAACGAATGGCTAATTCTTTCTGGTGAACACACCATTAATTTACCTGTGGGTCTGGGACAGAGGGAAAGGTTTTTGATGTGGATTTCTTTAGAAAGCAGAGCCAGGGCACTGCTGGGGAAGAAGCCCAGGAAAGGCTGGGCTGGGCTGGGCTGTCCTTCCTTACCACAGGGGCTGGGGAATGCAGTGGCTGTGGGCTGATTCACTCAGGACAGCAGCCAAAAGCCAAATCTGCCACCAAATCTCCCTCTGAGGCCAGGGCCTGCCCTGGGTGTCCATTCAGAGCTCAGGGCATTGAGTAAACACAATAACTAATCGGATGTAGCAGGTTGTCAAATCTATATGGGTGCTGTAAAACTTGTGAGGATCCCCTCAGGCAGTAGTGAGAGCTGGGTGTGCAAATTCTGTGCACAGCAAAGCAAGAGAGATCCTAATGGGCCTGGGGAAAGCAAAGAAAACACAGGTGGCATTTACAGCACCACAAAGATGTGCACAGTCCCCTCATTTCTTCTCAGGCCTCCAATATTCCTGCCCACCTGGAAGCTCCTTACAGTGCTCAGGGAGGTGCTGGGTTTGCTGAGAGCCTTGGAGCCCCTGGCCATGGCTGGCATGGGGTGTGCACAGGGCAGATCCAGCCTGACTGAGCCTTCCAGCTGCAAAGGTCTAAAAGGAATTGCCTCATGGAAATAGATGATGAAAAGCAGAACCTTCCAGAGTGCTTCTGAAGTGAGAAAACAGTGGATGGAAAGATGACAAACCCACCAGAACCTAAACAGATTGAATAATTTCTGCTGTTTTGACTGATTTTGCAAGGATTATACAATTAATATAATGAAACACTTGAAATACATATAAGAAAAATAAAATTTCAGCATGGTTTCTTTATATTTGGCCTTACAAGAAATGATAACACCTTTTTTTTATGCTACGTGTAAAGCCAAAATAGGAGTTACATAGCATTAGAAAAAGGTTTCTCTCATGACCTTGGAAAATGGGACTAAGCTAATATTGGGACAGCTATACACAAGCAAACATGGGACACCAAACTTTGGTTCTATTCTACCTAGCAGGTTTTTTTTCATGAGTTCATATGTTTAGCCATCAAACACCTCTTTAAAGTTGAGGGATATTTGTTAAATCTCCCCACACCAGCCCGGAAGGATGGTCAGAAAAGAGAGCTGGGAAAGGATGGGAGCAGCTGGAGGCCTTCCAGGGTGACCCTGGCTGAAGAATGGCCCCAGCAGCAGGACATTGTCCAGGAGCTATTCCTGTGCTCTGAGCAACCCCGTGCTCTGGTTTGTGCTGCTCTTACAGGCAGGAAGATTTCCGCGCTGCTCATTCTAGAGTCACTTCACATCTCGGTTTACCGTGGCCTTGTGTGAACCCCTCCAATGGAACCACAACAAACCCTGCTCCTCCCTCTGTTCATTACAGAGAATTTGCCTTTTCAAATGGAATTCTGAGAGTCAGCAAGCAGCAGGTTGGGAGGCTCAGGCATCTGAAGGTATTTACAGTGGTTGCTTCCTTTGAAGGCAGAAATGTCCCATCAGAGACTAAAATAGCTGAGGGGACCTGTGGCTCACAGAAAGGTGTTTTCCCCTCATGGGAACAGAATCATTAACTTTAAATAAGTCGTCCTTAATCTCCTGAGCTGCGCAAACAAACAAACAGATAGAAAAAACCAAGGGAATGTTTTCCCTCTGCCTTTCAAAAGCACAAACAAAGGCTCGTTTGCCAGATGGACGCTTTCAGAGCTCGCAGAGGGTTGGGCAGGCTGATCACTCAGCAGTGTTTCCTGACGGGCTATGGGGAGTTTGCTCGGGAGCTTCGTGGTGCTTTAAGATATTCCAAGATGCACGAGCACAGAGTCTGCCTTGCAGCCCCTCTTGGAGTGGGGTTACAGCTGTGGCAATGAACTGCACAGTTCTGTTCAGGGTGCTGCAGTGCCCAGGAGTGGGAGTGGGAAGGCAAAAGTCCATAAAAAATGACAAAAAGGATGAAAATTCCTAGCGCTCATTCTGCTGTAGAACATATAAGTGAGATCACAGAATCACACAATCATTCAGGTTGGAAAAGAGCTCCAGGATCGTCCAGTCCAAGCTGTGCCCATCCCCACCTTGTGCCAGCCCAGAGCTCTGGGTGCACCTCCAGGAATTCCCTGACACCTCCAGGATGGACACTCCAACCCTCCCTGGGCAGTTCCAGTTCCTGAGCCCCTTTCCATGGGGAAATTCCTGCTGTGCCCACCCTGAGCTGCCCTGAGCCCCCTTTCCATGGGGAAATTCCTGCTGTGCCCACCCTGAGCTGCCCTGAGCCCCCTTTCCATGGGGAAATTCCTGCTGTGCCCACCCTGAGCCTGCCCTGAGCCCCCTTTCCAGGGGGAAATTCCTGCTGTGCCCACCCTGAGCTGCCCTGGCCCAACCTGGGGCTGTTCCCTCTGCTCCTGTCCCTGGGAGCAGAGCCTGACTCCCACCTTGCTACAACCTCTCCTGTATTTTAAATCCAAAATACAATTTTATTACAACCTCTTTGGATTTGTTTGCATAAAGTGTGGTCAAGACCCTGCCACACTGACCAGGAGCACTGAGCTGGGTTAGTGATGGTGCAGGGGTGCACTACCAACACCGGGAACTTTTAATAACAACTCTGCAAGGCTACGTGGCAGCCCTGGGTTCTCACCTAACAATGCAGATGCAAATTGGCATTCATAATTTACGGGAGTCCTTTTTGTGCACCCCAGCAACACGAGCCAGATGCAGGAGGAAAACGGAAGCCTTTCTCCGGATACAGAGAGGATCAAGCAGAATCTCATTAAGGACCACTTCAAAGATCAGTTCTTCATTTCCATACAAACAAGTTTAAATTATCTTGTGTGAATCTGCTGTTAGCTGTTGCACTGTTCCATTATGCATGATTCTTGACTGCTTGTATCGTGCAAATCTGCACAGGGCTCCATTAGTGATTTTCAGTGTTATGCTAAAGCTTGCAAGTGGTCATGTTATTAGGTTAAAGTACTATATTTTGCATATTTATTCTGCCTTACCACATTTATTACTTCTGATACTGCCCAAGCAGAATTCTGCATGCATTTGACCACCTACTTTGCATGGCTTGTGACTGCCACTACAACCAGGGACAGCTGGGGTAAGGACAGGTTCCTGCTCCCACTTCCACTGTGGCTTTGATCCACTTCTGGAAAAAAACACAGTTCCTGCAGAGAGGCACCGTGGATCTATCAGCCTGCATCTACAAAATTAATCCTTTTAAATAACTCAAAATAAACTACGTGACAAATTTCATTACGGCGTAAATTACTGCTTTTATTACAAAGGATTTGTTTATACATTCTGGTAATTTAAAGAAGCTTTTCCTGGGATTTTTCATCTTTAAAAATAAAAGTGCTATCATTTGGTTTGTAGGTCTTTTTATTTGTCTTACTTCTGGGAAGCACCATATTATTAACTTTCATGGAATACATTCCATTCTCAAATTACTGAAATCATCTCGCTTGCTTCGGGGATATTTGTATTAGGAAAGAGACTTGTTACAAAAATCAGGAGTAGAGCTGGTGTGTTACAAAGACAAATATATCATTCATTATCCTCATGAAAATAATTCACCTGGTACATATTGGTTATTTTGCAAATCTCTGAGTCACGGATGAGTGCTCAGGGGATGCAGAGGGAGAATATGGGCAGCAGAACCCAGAGGTGCCAAAAACCTTCCTAGCATGACTTGGACAGGTGTTCTGGATCTTTTTTTTTTTTTTCTTAATTGCAGGAGAAAATATAAAAGACAACAACAGAATTTCCTTCTGCTTCCCAGACTGGGCATTCCTTTAAAAAGTAATGTTGGATTTGGCATTCAGCTGCACCTGAGTGTGACAGCATCTGGTGAGACCGCAATTGAAAGAGAGGAAGTGTTGATCTTTTCCAGCAAATCCTCTGGTGAAACACTCTGGGAGCTCCAGAGCAATTTCTGAGGGTCAGTCCCACCCTGCTGCTTGCTGAGCCAGGCAGGGGCTGGGCAGTTTGGAATGCTGTGGCCACTTTTGGGCTCCTCAACACAGGAGGGACCTGGAGCTCCTGGAGCAGGTCCAGTGACAAAGCTGCTGAAGGGCTGGAGCATCTCCCTGCCCAGGAAAGGCTGAGGGAGCTGGGGCTGTTCAGCCTCCAGAGGAGCCACCTGGGGACAATCCTCATCCAGGTGGGCACAGGAGATGCAGGACAGCACCAAAATAGCAGGAATAATATCCAGTGTCTGAGCAGACACTTCTGAAAGGATCATTATGCTGAGATGCAGCTGAACCAAAACACTTTTTCCAAACAGTTTTGAAGATGCCAAGTGATTGACATCTGAAACTAAATCAAGAGGCATGGTTTGAAAGAAATCCCTATTTGTTTTTTTTTTTCAAGAGGGGCCAAATGAAATCCCTGAATATCAGCCTACCAATCCATCTGCTGCCTCTGTTTGGGGCTATTCAAATCTGTATCCAAAATTTTAGGCTTCATCTGATGTCTGATAATAGATTGTCAGCTCTGATGCTTTATCCTCATAAATTGCAGGCTGACACACATTCTTTCTCAGGTAGTTCATTCATCTTACAGCATCTTGTGCTTCTAATTTGTCATTTTTCTTCCTGCATCCCCACTGACCACAAATTACAGATGGTGTCTCGTCATGGGCCTCCATAACAACAAAAAAAGCCTCAACAAAATAGTCAGGATCTGACCCTGAGTGATGCTGAATGCCTTCAGTTTTCATGGATGCACATGGGAACTGAGACCACCCAGCAGCTCCCAGGCAGCACGTCCCAAGGTGCCAGGGGATCCCTGTTGTGGGTCCAGGATCTCTTTTACCCATGAGGATTAATCCATGCTGGTCAATTTTCTCATCACCTGTGTCCCTCTAACACTCAGAGCTCCAGGCCATGGGGAAGGTGCCCCCGTGCTGGGTGCAAAGCAGGGGTGGCTTCAGTGCCAAAACAAACTATGAAAGTATAAAACAGGGGACCACAAAGGGACAGGACAAGAAAACATGAAATCAGTGAAATGCCACAAACAGCAGGAAAGATTGAGGTCTCAGCAAGGTAGGATTTAACCATTACCAGGCTGAATTAGCTGTTTTCATATTTTTCTTTTTGCTTTCTACTTAGCTACAACTTTAAGACATGAATAATTTCCTGCAGCACTCTGCTTTTTTCCTCTGCCAGCCAGGTTTTCAGATAACCCTGGTGCAGTTAAAGATGGGGTTAATAAAAGTGATCCAAGTTTGGAGATATTGGCAATTTGCATGGCAGACTGGGTGTGGATAACAAAGTTTATCTAATCTGTGAGCTGACATGGAGAGGAAGGAGGTTCAAACTGTCCACACACCTTTGTGTGCTGTTCTCCAAAGCATCAGAGGATTTTGTTCTTGAAAAGATAACAAATTCCTGGCAGGTTTTTGTACCTGCAGCTACTGCAGAGCCAACACCATCCCATGTGCAGATGCAATTAATTAGCTCCATTTACAAACCCTGCAGCTGTGTGTGCACAGTCACAACAGGAGAGCAGCAGCTTCTTCCTACGTGTTGCCTCCCCATTTTCGAGTGTCTGCAGACACCTGTCCACCCTCACCTTTTGTGACATTCTAATGTGCAGCAGCTGAAATGTTCAAGTAAAAACTGTCTGTGTTACGTTTTTAAGGCATCAAGCTCCTTTTCTTTCATCTCTCAACAGATTTTAACATTAATCAAGAGCATAAGCGCTACTAAAAAAATCTTTCCCTGGCACGAAATCTGTGACAGGTGATGAGGGGCTGGCCAGAGAGGCCACCCACAAACCCTCATCCACCTCCTTCCCTCCAAAACCCCAACGCTCCCAAGGAGTTAAATCCGCACGCTCCCTCCACTACACAGAAGAAAATAGATGTGATTTTCTTTACAAAAGAGCATTTCATTTAGGGAGAGAAAGAAAAAGGAAAGGCAGAGTTAACATAGCCATTATTCTCCATCTCAGGGAAAGCAAATCCTATTTTGCCTGTCATTACAGTAGGTAGAAAAATCCTTTCATCCAGTCATTAGTTGTAAACATTCCCGCACCGCCTGGGACCAGGCCTCTGTTTCCCATCCCGTGCCGAAGCCATTTTCTAATACTAATGTTTTATACACACATCTCAGCTACACTGCGAGCTCCCCCAACCCCAAAGGCAACGGGGCATTCGTTTATACTAAATCAGAAGTGTCACCCTTGGCAACCTGCAGCACTGAAACATTTATTCGGCTTCACATTGCTGGCACTTAGAATTATTTCTTTCATGCCTGATAGCCGAATTACAATATGGCAGGTTTCCCCGGAGCCACTGGATCATTAGTGCCAGCTCACAACATACTTTCAACTGATCTGGCATTTCATGTACAGCTGCCAATCAAGAGCTGGGGGATGCAAATGAGGGTGGGCCATTGGTGTTCAATTACTGTACAGCGAGCGCGCCGCCGCTCCGTTAATGACTGGCAGTTGTTTTGCTGAGTGGAGGAAGAGCAGAGAACAGAGGCAGGAATTCCCTCCGGGAAGCCAGTTGTGAGTGCAAGAAGTTTTTACATTTGATTTCCATATTTCTTTTTTTTTTCCTCTCTCTTCCTTCTTCTTCCCCCCCTCCGCGTGTTTCTAAACGCGAGGCCGAAAAAATACTTAGCGCAGCTTGTTTTACAAATACACAGCCTTGTCAGTTCAGCCGATTGCCAAGGCCACATCAGCAGAAGATTAGGCTTTTTTTTATTATTTCCTTCCCCCTTTCTCTTCAAAATATATGCCTCTCTTCAGAAAGGCCCAAGATGTTTCAGCCTTGAGGGAGCTGGAAGCTCTATGGAATCCGTTATTATCGTCCATTTCGGTGATTTTTGCTGTCCTTTTCGCACACAAGAAATATGATGCCAACCTTTCCATGACACACATCTCACACCATTTGTGAGCTCTTTCTGTCATGAAATACCTCTTGGAGGCCCAGACCTGCAGGGGTCAGTGGCAGGGAAGGATGAAAAACAACAGCAATCGTACAAAATCAGGAATTGTGCCTAATGTGTGGATATGTTACCGTGGGCACCACGGCTGGCGGCGCCCGGCCCTGCAGGGATGTGTCACGCCAGACAGACCCAGGCAAACAAAGTGTGACAGAAGGGCAGGCTTTGCTTCCCCCCTCCCTGATGGCCAAGTTCAAGGAACAGAATGATACTCAGCAATTTCAAATGGGTCTCACTCTGCGTTTGAGCATCAGTCACGGCGAAATCTTCAAGCAAAACTTGTGATTCCTGAGAACAAAAAACCCCACGCAAGCTGAGCTCGTGTAACACAAAATGAACGTGGTTTGCTGTCAGCAGCTGCTGCTGCAGGTTTGTGTGTGGCTGAGCCCCACAGACACACTCTGCATGGGGGGCTTTCTAACCAAAATGATGTCTAAGTGGCAAATTCCTTGCTCTGTGCCAAATGGTCACTAAGGTCCCTCTGCAGTGACACAGAGGCACAGAGGGCAGTAAGGGACGTGTCTGGAGTCCACTGACAGAAGGCTGGGAGCTGTATCCTCAAGGGTTTGCTGTTCACTGCCCTCTGAAACCCCCTGGTCTCTGCCCACCAGGCTCCTTTTGCATCCCAGCTCCTGCTCATGGTCCCACTGAGCTCCTTGGAGCTGGGCAGGGATTTCCTGCCTTTAACACCTTTTCAAAATATGGTCACCAGAGATAGGAACAACCCAAGCATCATCATCTTTTCTTTCCTCCCCATGAATGGAAAAGCAGAGAGATTTCAGTTTGGTTTTAATTTGGTTCTATTTTGATAACTGCCCTCCATAGATGGGATACATTGCAATAGTTATTGCAATATATTGATTTAGTGCAATATTATGGATCTATGCCCAACCTGCCAGAGCAGCTCTGGGAAGGCTCACGAGGGTGTTTAAGCCATGGGAGTGGAAATTTCATCATGGTACTTTGCTGGAAATGAAGGACCTCTTATAAATGTCAAGAACATTGAATCTATACCTGTTAAAATATAATTAAAAAATGAAGTAGTTCTTATGTCTGCACAGTAGCTACTTTTTAATGTTAATCACTGAGTTGCATTTAAAATCCTTTAAAAACAGGAAATTATGTGAATGACTAAATGCCTTTGTTGTTCTTTAGTTATTAAAGCACAGCAGAAGCCAATTAAACTTGTTTTTCTCAATGCTAAGTAATAAAGTGGAATGCTCCTTTATTTTTTTCTGTGAGCAGACTGCATCCTCCACATGGCATGATGGAAAACCATCCCAGAAATCCCTGAGATGGGGTGCCTGGTTCTGCATCCTAGAAAATCTTGTGTGTAGTTATACATAGGGAGCAATCTGTTGGATCTGAGAACTGAATCACAGGAAGAAAAAGCCGTTTATGCTTGGCCCTGGCATTATATTCTCAACTTCAGGGATTATTTGGGAAGTAATATTCCACGATGCTGTCCACTCCTAAATGACTTATCTGACATGAACTGATTTCTCTGCCCATGGAGAAATAAATGCTTTTCCCTTAGGGATGGAGGAGAGAGAATTTTGCTGTTGCTTCTGCTCGGTGTAAGATGGCAATCGATGCCTCAACACTTACAGAATAATTCCAAAAGACAAACTTGGTCATACTTTACTGAGGAGAAGAGAGGTACTCTAGTGAATACACTGGGGTGTGAAGAAACAGCCTGACACAGAACAAAGACAGGAAAACCACCCTGATGGTTTAATTTGGGATGGCAATGCAGCTGTCTGTACTCTGGGTTGAATCTGGAGGTTGGTGCATGGTCCAAAAACCACGGTGAGATCAGGATCCAATGCTGATGACACCATGATGCAATTCCTGCACACCCAAGGCTTAAAACTGGAATTTCCCCATGTGCCAGCAACAGAAACACGTCTATGGAGCACTCCCTAAACACTAACACCTCAAATGTTCTGGTCTAAGCTAAAATTTAGGTCTCTGAACTAATCTGATCCAATGCATCATTTTACAAAGCACAGCAAATAATATTTTTAACTTTATACTCATGTAGCAGTTGCTGCTCAGTGGGCTCAGGATCTCTCTCAGGCTGTTTTACTGACAATGCGTCCCTCAGGTATTTGTTACCAACATAACAAGCCTTCCTCTGAACTGCAACGTCCTCATTTCTGACATCCAGCACTGCCCACTGCAATTGTGCTCCTCCAAAGAGGCCCTGGCTGCTGGAAATGTGTCCATTGCTCCTCGAGGACAGTTCCAGTGCAATTAGCAATTTTCAGGTCAGACAAAAGCACAGCCCAGAGACCACAAGTGAGCTGATTACAGAGTGTGCTAAACCCACAACAGACTGAGGCTCAGCTCTCTGCTGAAACCACAGGATAAAAGTGCTGGGATGACCCTCCCAGATTTCACTGTGGGCCATTTTACCTTTTCTTGGCATTCTTTGCCCCACTATATTTTTTTTACGGTTTCCTACACTGATGAGAAACAAGTTATAAATGTGCAAAATCCCAGAGTTTTGCAGAAAATGGAACTGTTGTTTCCTGGCCAGTCCTGCTGTGGTTTAACATGCCCTGTACAGTCCAGCTTTTCCTTCAGCACAGCAAAACCAGGGATTCAAGGCTCAACAGCACCTGAGACACTCATTTGAAACTCATTTAACCAGACAAGGTTGGGCATCTAGAATTGGAATTTAAAATGTACTAAGAAGAACTTCACAATGAAGTTTATCAGCTTTAACTCCTGTCAGGGAGTTCTCATCTGAACCAACCACTTGAATATGAAGAAGGTGAAGTCTCTAATGCCCTTCAGATCTGTTTGCTCTGAGAAGGGCAAAAAGATGGCCAAGATAAAAACAATAATAAAAAAAAAAATCCAAGATTGAAAAAGAAGCCTAAAAATATAATAAAAAATATCTAAAAATAGACTACATATGCTGAAATATAATTTTACTTTTTAGGTCAGAATTTCATGTCTGCAGTATCATGAAATGAATGTGCTGGGAGAAATTTATCACTCTCAGAGCTTGGGGCTATTGGTAACATGTTCAATACATTGATCAGTTTTATCCAGATCATATCAGTAGTCAGGCAATTACAACCCTTAAACTCCAGAAAATGCTCTGTTCAATTATTCTCCCTCCTCACAGCATCTCCCTTTTTGTTCCAAGATCAAATTTTCAGCTACAGACAGAGGCAGAAAAACTCTAAGCGTGGCAAGAGACAGCGGGGAACACCCTCCCTGTTAGTGGATGTGGAAACTGTGCAGAATTAATGTCTGAAATCAATGGTCACTGTGGTGGTCACTGCACTGCTCCTTTACTGCCTCTTGCTTCTTGCAGCCTGGAGCTGCACAAAGAACCCAGGTGTGCAAATGAGATTGGAGGCAGGAAGATTTGGGGGTTTTTCTCAGTTACTTTAGACTTTAATTTTTTTATGAGTCTCTTGTGTCTAGTTTTGTTTATAATGCCTTGTGGCAGATCCTATTTGTGACTTATCATTTTAAAGCAGTTTTTGTATTTCATCTCTGCAGAATTCCCTCTGGAGGATGCTACTAAGGAGGCTAATCATGCCAACAAAGCCTTGTAGGAGAGGAACTCGGGAAAAGAAGCAGATTATGTTATTGCACATCTGCAGGAATGTCAAATTCACCTGGGCTGCCATAATACATGTCCCTCTTTTTATATATATATTTTTTTTTCCTTTCAGAATGGTGGAAATGATTCACAGTCACTCATGCTGTACCTCACTACTTCTCCTGACATGTAGGATGAGAGAATCAGTGAGAAGACTTGGAACCGGGAACTAAAACTGTGGTTTATGCACTTTTTGTCACAGAATCCTCCTCAGAATCTGTTGAACTGTCCAGCAGGCTGACAGTGCCCATCATGAGGCATCACACCCCAAATCTGTCAACAGATCAAAAAGCTGCCTGAACACTGCAGAACACCTACCAGGATCCTAATATTCTTGTATTAGAGGATATGAGAGATTTCCTTGTAAATGACAAAAAAATTTCCATTTACTGTATGCAAGCACCAACCCAGCACCAGAGTACAAACCCTGCCTTGTCATTTGTAACTAAAAAAATTAAACCTGGCTCTGGTGTGCTTGATCACTGAAATAAAATGTAGTTGTGCAACCTCCAAAACAGCTGCCAAGGATACCCTGGGGTCTGGCAGGGAGCAGGTCTGGGGCTGCTCCTCATCCCACTGTGTTCCACCAAATCCTCTGCCTGAGCTCTGCCCACTCCCTGCCCTGGGCACTCCCTGGGCTCTGTTTGGTGTCACCTAGAAGGTGACAGTGCCACCAGCAGCAGCGTTGGCTGGGCTCGGCAGTGTTTGCAGAGTGCTTTGAGCACATGAATGAGAGATATTAAAGTGTGACCGAGAATCAGCAGCGAGTAGGAGGTGATGCTGTGGGGAGACTTCGGGATCCTTGACGAGAGCAGAATCCCAAACTCAGACAGCTCCCTTTGCACGGGCACACTGAGCAAAAATCAGTGGCTAGCATGCCTTGCCCTGAAGGACAGCCCAGTGCAGGAGTGTCACTCGTTCTTGACCCAGCCTGGAAAGTCAGGCTGCCTGGCAAGGCGGGAGGGAGTTAGCATATCATCGTGGGGTGTGCAGCAGTGCAGAAGGATTTGACAGCCTCCTGGATGAGTTCTCTATTTACCAACTCCTCGATACTGACAGTGTTATGAAAGGGCCAGTAAACACAGCAGTGCTCGAGTTCTGGGGCACTGTTCTTGGCAAGAAGCAGGCACTGGGGCTGAGTTTTTCTTTAGTTTGACTCGTGTCGATTCCTTCGTGCTTGCCTAACTCGGGGAGGCAGAGCCTGAAAGACTTTCTGCAAAAATGTGAAAGACCAACTTATAATAGTGTCTAAAGAGCCAGGCCTGCCAAAAATATGTGTGTTCAAGGAGATTCTTAGCTGGTTAAATTGGAAAAGCTTTATGCTGGCTTATAGCAGAGAGGAGCTGGTCTATCAACTTTTCTTCACTGCAGAAGTATGATATTGTGTTATCAATTAGGTTATGCCTTAGAGCAGGCAAACAGAGTTTAAAAAAAAATCATATCTTGGCTTTGCTTGATTCAGCCAGGAATTTGATTTAAAAGACAAACAAACAGCTCAATCTGAGTATGTTCATGCATCTTTTTTACAGGACAAGAACCTAAACTTGAACAGTTATTGAATTCCTGCAACTCTTATCATCAGAGAAAACAAGATGCAAAGAAGAAATGATTCCCAGATAAAATATTTTGTATTATTGATATCAATGCCATTCTACAAAATAACTCTCCAAGTTCTCAGGTCTTAATTACAATTTTTCTATAGGCTGAAGTAGCAGTGTTGTTCCAATGAATTTAATTGCTCAGGTTTCCCCTGGGACTAAAGGAGGAAAGCCCTGAATACCCCACTGGAGGTTTATTCTCTGCTCTCCTGGTTGCAGACAGAGCCTGGCCTCACACTGAAGGACCTAGGTGAAGTTCTTAGAGGTGAAAGGCACAAATGACCCATCTCAAACCAGCCCATGGGGCTTTTCACCCCAAAGGTGGTCCCGTTTCAGCCTCACTCCTCATGGCATGGAGAGGAGAAGACCCACCTGGCTTGGAGGGTGAATGTTTGTGGGCTTGAGGCTCCTCAGGAATGCAGGGCTCTGCCAGACTGAGCTCTGTGTTTGCAAATTACTTTAGTCTAGAAGGAGGAGGAGGAACATACCAGCATTTTATTATTGAACTTACTACTGCAAACTCTCCAATCTAATAACTCATGGCACAATAATTCAGGATCTAGCCAGTCTAGGATGAGATAAAAAACATCAAAGGCATATGGAGCATAGCTTTTAATTGCTCCAAGACTCCCCCCCATCTTTTAGCTCTGAGAAATGTCTATTAATAAGTGGCCAGAAAGCAGACAGAGGGATTGTATTTAAAGACATTTCTAACAATGTTTAGACCTCAGCATGGTGACTATCTTAGATTTGCCAAATGAAGCCTCTAAATAAAATATTTCTCAGTCAGAATCTTCACAAATATGCAGATGTTTGTGAAGATGAGGACGGGTTTGCTCCTGACATACTATCAATTTGTCAGCCTATCCTTTTGCACTTTGCAGCAGCAAATATGGCTTTGTGTAGCAACAGAAGGACCATCTTTCATTTCAGCTGAAGGCCACATTCTGCAGCTCAGTCAAATGTTTTAGACAAATGCTCTTCATAAAATAAGGCAAATGTGTCTTTTTTTGGTTTATAGGAGGTCAGCTGCTATTCTCTGTCAATGGATTATTATCAAAGATAAAACCTTAACAAGCATTCTCTTTTTCTACTCATTTTTAGGGTCATATTACGATCCATTGAAGTTTTGTGAATCTGAAGAAAAAAATCAGCGACAGGACTCACCATCTGTTGCATAATGAAAGAGACATGTGAATAATAGAACGTCAGTTGAAAGGGTTGCAAGTGATCAAATGTTGTTCAGCACCTCAATAATATTTCCTCAGAAAAAAGGCTTGCTGCAGATATTTCTGCAGTGCAAGTTTTCGTTTGTTTGTTTTGTTGTTGATTCCGTAGCTGGGAGTGGAGCTGAGTGTATGTTATGTTATAGATCTGTAAATATACATGTGTATGCTTGTGGGTTTCTCAAAAGTGGCACTTCCTGGGGATGGTGACACGATCGTGGAGCCAGACAGCTGCTCCCTTTGCTTTTGAAGTCCAGGGGCTGTGCAGAATGTACAATTACAGCTCATTTTTATAGATGTGGGGTGGAATTCTTAATTCAAGCCCCGATACGCTGCTCACACAATCCTGCCTTACTGGGGTCCATTCTTTGCCATGAATAAAGAGCTCTGAGCTAACCCTTCAAAACAGCCCCAAATAAAGGACAGACCTGAGCAGATTCAAGGCCAAACTGGTTTTCCCAAAAGCTTTTTCAGGTTTGGAAGAAAGAAGAATGCAAAGTCTGTTAATATTTGATGAGCCCATCACCTGATGAAGCCACAAACTCTGTGTTACCAGAGATCCCTTAAGGCTACCGGGGAAATATTTCCTATGATGTTCTCTTAGAAGAATCGAGGTTATGTGAGTCATAACTATCATTCCTGAGATGTCAGAAGCTGATCAGAAAATAGACAATACCAAATCCTTCTGCAAACAGCACCAGAGCACAGAGTCCCTCCCAAACCATGGCACGGTTCTGTTTCTATTTTAGCCAGTATTTTATCCAACTCGCAGCATGTCTTTCCACACTTGTTCTCTCACAAACCATATTGTGCAAAGCCTACGTGCTAAATAACCTTTCCACAGCTATAAATCCTGGCTTTTATAACTCCATCAGAAGCAAACCTGAACAATGGAGATTCAGGAATACAGATGCAGTTACAACAAGGATGACTCACTGCATCTATCTATATCTTTATCTTAAATTTTCCCTTTCCATGCTCCAAACATTCCTGTCCTCAGCCATTTTGCAAGAAGATGCACCCATCTGCAAAGCATTGAGTGCTAAAAACTTCCCTTCATGCAGCAGTCAGGTTCTATTTATATTAACCACATTTTACTAATTCTCACTTTCCTTCTGTGGAAACCTTGATAAGGAGAAACCTTCTCCTTGAATATTCAATCATTCAAATTAATGGGCATTTTCTGGGAATGTTGTTGTTTTTTTCCCCTGTGAGTGCTGGCAGATCAAAAGTTCACCCAAGTATTCTGGTGCAATTTGTAGATGAAGTGCACAGAACAGGGGGCCTCGCTCCATTCCTAATGGCTCACAATTGAAATGCTACATTTTCATTTTCCACTGACAATGAAAAACACCAAGTAATATTCTAAGGCCAAAAATTATTGCTGGAACTTATGAGCAAGTCATTTCCTAACAGCTTTGTTCCTTGAATACTGTCTTATCAAACGTGCCCAGGATTTTATTGAAGTGAACTGTTCTAATGAAAAAGAGCATTTGATGAACAGGCATGGCAGCAAACTCAATTCCACTCCCTCCTTTCCAACTGGCTTCATCAGGAAAATAACCAGAAGCACCCAGGTGACCACAGATGAAAGTATCTGGGTAAGATTTCTTCAGGATTCTTTTTTTTTTTTCTTTTAAATTGTTCTTAAATTAGTTTCCTAAATATGGATGAAGGCATCTGATTTCTTTTCAGAAATACTGAGCCTAGAGCAGAATGCACACAAGTCTTGTATGTCCTCAAACTATCTGTTCCAATTTTTTAAAGTTCTTCAGAAATAACATTTTAATACCAAATTCTGATGTTCCATATGTTGGAAGTGAGCTTACCAATTATTACTGTTTTATTAGATTTAGTTCCCTCTTTGATCTCCTGCAACACTGTGCACTCAATATCTCTTTCTCTGATCCAGATGCTCAGTTTCACCCCACTGATATAGTTGTACTCCTATTACTTGGAATTTCTGTACTTTTGATCTCCCTGGTAGAGACAGAGACATAATTACAGGAACAGATCAGGCTGCCTGCCAGTATCAATGGTAAATAACACTGAATGACTCATAGTTTCACAGTTATAACGTGGTTTACACATTTTGGGATGCAGCTGCCCAACAGACTTAGCCAGAATGGATACACAAGTGCTTTTTTTTGGGAGAGAGAGAGAGCAGGGGATCTGTGAATTAATCAGTATTGGCCTGTCCTCTGCCAAAGAGCTGAAATCAGACAGGAAGGACTCTGTTGCAAAATGAGGGTTTTTTCCCAAAATTAAAAAATTACCCACATGAAAATCCCCAAACAAAACCCAAACCAAGCATCCCCTCAAGATGAGACCCAAACCCGGTGTGGATGGGTGGGATTCCCTGGCATCCCTAAATCCAGCTCCGCTTTGGGCAGGTTCAAGCTTCCATTTGCCCATCAGAGGAGGGGTGGGGACCCTTGGTTCTCCCTGGCTGTGGAGGCTGCAGGGTGGGCAGGGGAGCACCCAGGGGTGCTGGGGGTTTAACCCCAGCCCACCCCTGCTCTCAGGGCTTTTCTCGAGCTCCTTTGTGCTGGGCACAGGGACTGGGAGCCCCACCTGAACCAGTTCTGCCCCTGCACTCCCTGGAGGGCAAGGGCAGGGCAGGAGCAGGGCCCAGCCCAGCTGGGAGAACCCCTCTGCTCTCTGGGCTGCCTTTGCCCTTCTCCCCAAGCAGCTCCTGTTTGCTCAGTGCAGCTAAACACTGATAAGAAAATCTGGAACTTACATCAAGAAGTAATTTTTAAAACTAAACTATTCCATCAACTCCTCAAGAAAGTGAACATGTGTGTCTTAACTTCTTAAATCTGTAGCAAGATCAAACATAAATTCTTAATTTTCCTTTTTTTGTTTTAATGTCACTGGTGTTTATAAAATTCATCTCAACAATGCTGTCAATTAGATATTATTATGCTCTCTAAAGTGAGATGCTATCTCTGCTTTTCCTAAAGCAACAAAAACACACATGCTGAGGCAGTGCAAGGAACTCGGAGTTTATGAGCAGCAGCAGCTGTGGTGGAACAGGCAAAGTTAAATCTGGTGCTTCAGGGCATGGAAGAGACCACTGGAGGGTCAGGAAGGACTTTTTTTGTGATACTGAACCCTGGATAATAAGGCAGACACACTAAGAGGGGAGCAGGAAGTTGTCACAATACAAAGCAATATGTACAGATTCCACATATTTAGGTATATATTCCATATAAATAGTTCCCTAATAATAAGTATTCATATAATTCCATATAAGTAGGTATATATTCCATATAACATTCCAGAAAATGCTCTGGGTGGGAAGAGATCTTAAAGCCCACCCAGTGCCACCCCTGCCGTGGCAGGGACACCTTCCACTATCCAAAGTGCTCCAAGCTCTGTCCAACCTGGCCTTGGGCATTGCCAGGGATGGGCCTCTCTACCCTCACAGGGAAGAATTTCTTCCTAAATTTCCTCTCTTGTGAAGCAATCCAAAAATTCCCTATTTCCCCCTGAGATTTCCTCAGAGCAGTGTGTTCCCACGGGCACACACTCACCTCCTGAGCTGGGAGATACGGTTAATGTATTTCACAACATTGGGAGGATTATTAAACCTCCTCTCCATGTTTGAATGAGGCTATAATCATATATACACAAACTATAAATTATGTGTCTATAGCTGCACAGATCATGTTTTAAACACACACAGGCACCAGGAAGCATTAGACAAAGTTGGGTGAAGGAACCTCCAAAATGCAGGTGACATCTTGGGACGCCTCTCACAAGCCCATTGCACTGCACCTTTCATTGTGCCCAGGTGGGTTGGATGGCCCAGCCTGGCACTGCCCAGCCCTGGCAGCAGCACAGCAGCCCAGGAGAAGTCCCCTGCAGGAGACTGGCAGGCACAATGAGATATTTACTGCACTTCTCAGCGAGATCAAACCCACTCGCAGATGTCACATTGCTCGAATTCCATCAGTGCTGAGACAGGCAGGCTCTGGAAGGAGGCCACTGGAGCTGGAGTGCAGGGTGGGCAGGATGGGGCCACCCCAGCCCGCTCTGCCCTGCACCCTGAGCCTTTGTTGTCTCCGCACTGCTGATAAATCAATCCATCAAAATTTCCTCAGTGAAACTCAATCAAGAAAGGTCATGTCAGCGGGAGAGGAACAGATTAAATTAGCATCAAATTAGACATGGAAAGTGAGTTCTGTCAAAATCATCACAGCGCTCAGCACAATTAGAATATGTTAATTATGCATTTCATTAAGGTAGTGCTCTTTGAATGCGAGATGAAATGTCAGTGGTGTAGGCATCCGAAAAAAGGAAGATTGCCAGGCACAACTTTCTCTAGACAATGTGTGACACCTTCATTAACATCAAGAATCACAAGTCTGTCTTGACTTTTTTGTAAAGTATTAAAGCGTTAACTGTTTGCTGGCACTGCGGGGGGGAGAGCCGAGGCAGCCCCCTCTCCCTGTGCCCACCCTGCCCAGCCCTGGGCACCTCTGCTGGGCACTGCACAGGGCTGGCAGCAAATAAACCCTGCCTGGAACTGCCCTGCAGGCACCGCTCAGGTGGGGCTGAGCCTCAGAGAGAGGAGGGGTGAGATAAGCAAAGGATGGAAGGAGGGGAAAGGGTGGAAGAATTTTATTTTGCCTCTAGTTCCAAGATATAATCAACCTAAAGGGGAGAGCAAGGGAGAGAAAGGGAAAAAAAAAGCAAAAAAAAAAAGCAGAGATTTGCAAACCTACATTTGACAAACCCTAATTTGGGAAATTATTTTGTATATCAAACATCTTTGATTCCTAATGATGAGCTGTTTTTCAAAGAGAAGAATGATCCCTGGTGAGATTGGGAGGGAAGTGGAGCTTCATAAAACACTACTTATGGGCTTTATTAGGTGTCCTATCAGATGTCGGGTTCATGGAGAATGAAGAGAAATTACACACTTTCTAAAACATGAGAAAACAGCCAACTTCTGGTGCCTTGCTTGGATCCTCCTGTACTCTCCTGGGGCCCAGGGCTGGGGGAGAGTTACAGACAGCCAGGATTTCTAAAGCTCCCCTCACCTGGGTTTCCTTGCCTGAGTGAGGATGGAAAAAGGATTTGCAATTTGCTCTGAAGGAGCTGCAGTGCCCTGCAGAGCCCTCCAGCACCCAGGCAGTTCAAGTTCCTGGCCTTGGGCTCCCTTCTTCTCCACAAGCCACGGACCTTGTGCTGTCTCACTGCCATGGGTGACAACAGGGACAAACAGGGGCTGCCCAGCATGAAAGAATCCTACAAACTGTGCCTCATCCCCAAGAATTTGGTTTTAGAGGAGACAAACTCTAGAAATTACAAAATCCCCTCACTTTAAAAGTACAAATTGACTTTGTGACACCTCCACCTTTCCTTTTGTTTCTTCCAAGGATGTGGTGGAATACACCCTGTCACGATATCTGTACTCACAGAGCAAGACCCCGAGCCTGCCACGATCTGCAGCCCAAAAATTTGTTCCAAAACACCTTGTGAGAAATAAATTTAATCTGTACAAAGAGGCCGTGCCCACAGAACATGGCACAGGTGGTACAGGGATAGGGAGACTCTCCCATTTCTTGGTACAGATGTAGAACAGGCACCTGGGTGCCCACCTGGGCTCTTGTAAGGCAATTTCCCACTGTCCATGGACATCTCCATGTCTGACCCTCTGCTTCTCTCCCTGGCTACAAACTCCAGCTCTGTGCTGGCATTTGAAACACCAGGGGACTGAGAAAAGGGTTAGTGGGACTTAAGGGAAGAAAAAAACAGCATGTTTTTAATGAGCTTTTCTTTGGTTTATTGTGGCTTTTGTAAATCCTCCCTGAGAACTGGAAGTTGCCAAATCTCCTCCCCAAAGATCCACACTGGAGCTCCCAGTGCCCCCAGGACTCATTGGAACACAACAGGTTCCAGTGGAGTCAGAAATGGCAGGGAGTGAGCAGGAGCCAGAGCCCCCTCCTGCACACTTGGCTGGCCTTGCAGCTCTCTGGATCTCTGCTTGCTCTGGAGCTGGAAAAAAGAGATCTTTATCAGCTGAAAGCACAGCTCTGCTCCCAGAGCAGGGCTCTGAGGGCTGTTGGCTCTGTCAGCAGCTCAGAGCAGGACTGGGATGGCCTGGGGGGCTCTGGGCTCTCCAGGTGTCACAGGTGGGACAGCCCAACCTGCTCAGCCTCATGGAAACTCCTTTTCCCCCTGGAAAAAAGCTTTCCTGGACAAGCAATCCCTCCAGGTGTGAGGCTGCAGTGGGGAATGACACCCAGGTGCTGAATCAGTGCCACAGGACAGGGCTGGGCAGAGCTGCTCTTGCACAGCCCCCAAACCATGAGGTGGCTCTGGCTGCTCCCCCTTTAATCCCAACACTTCCCACAAATCCACCCTCAGGTTCATCAAAAACCCCAAGAAAATTCAGGGCACAGACAGAAAATGCAGCCCCTGGTACCAGCGCCTCTCATCTTCCTTTGTGTGCCTGCCCCAACATTTATAACCACAGCCCAACATTTATAATCACATCTCTGGGCAGGGCACAGCTTTACTCACACAGGAACAGGAGTTCTGGGATAAATGGGATCCAAGTATATCCATGGGCATTCCATTCAGTGTCCAAAGTATTAGCACTAGCATCTGGCTCAAAAATAAAAAATCAAGTTCTTGAAGATAAAAAAGAAACAGTCTCCACCTGGATTTCTAAGAATTGTCCTGTTTGTCCCAAAATTAAATGTAGAGCTTTGCCTCACAGTGGGATTTTCTTGTTGGTTGTTCTTTTTAACACCTAAAAACTTTTCCTCAAAATGTGAATTCAGGGTTAAATCCAGAAAACATCATCATTAACCTTGACAGAACAATTTCTGGGGTCTGTGGGCAAACTGCATTTCCCATCTGGACACTCCTGGGCTCCAAAATCTTTGCTCACCCTTGGCTTAACACTTCTTTTGTAGTACCAGGGATCTGATCATATGCTCTGCTTCATCATTTATATGTCAGCACCACTGCTGGGGTTAGAGGGCTGTAAATTAACATAATTGAATGGTGAATCCAGCTCATTTATTTCAACTTTCCATCACGATGGGAGGAAAAATAAAAAGCTAAAATAAGTTTTAACCATGAACCCTCAAAAATTAGGTCTCCACCTTTAATGCACATTGGAATCAGAGCTCCTTGCTGTTGAAAATATAGAATTAAACCAAAGCTGCCTCCTGTCCTGGTGAAGGATGGATGTTAATGGATTATTTTTGGCAGGAGTTGGGCCATTTTGTCCATCTAATGATTCCCACAAAAGGCAAAATATTAAATATAAATATATCCACGGGGACCTCACTTGCAGGTTTAGCCAGGCAGCAGCAAACTTTGCCACATTTGCCTTGAACACTTTGATTCACTCCACTCCTAAGCTGGGAAAATCAGTGTAAAAGCCAGGCAAAATGGATAATACATTTTTACTGAAAAGAGAGAAGTGAAAGGTATGGAAAGGTATGAGTCCTCCTTAGGAGCTGTTTTGTTACATAAAGAATTTGCATTTACATTTACAAATGTTCATGTCTCTTCCGGGTAATTTAGGAATTAACCTGGAATATTTCATTGTTGTCATTAGATTTTTTTCCTTTATTTTTTTTCAAAATCTGAAAAAACAATCAATGAAAACTTGTTTTGGTCCTTTAGAAGTGTACAGGAAATGTCACGAATTTAATGTTTTGTTTTGTATTATAGGTTTTTATTTCATTAGGATGTTATCAACTGGAGGTTGTGTCCTCCAAAACACTGAACCCATAATGCCAAACAGCAACTGAGCACCAGAAATTTCCAGGAATATCATTAAATGATATTTGTTTGGACTGAAAATGTACTTTTAAACAGAACAAAAATACCTGATTTTGTACCCTAATTTCATATAACATCAACTGGGCTGCCTCCAATTAAACAGAGTGCCTCAAATGTAGTTTCTATCAGAGAGAAACCTCTTGAATTGTGTCCCTGGCAGAGAAACATTCTCTTGTTCTCAGCCCTCTGGGATGGAGAAAAGGAAGGGAGACATGGGCTCTGCTCTGGCTGATCCCATTGGCCCCAGGTGACACGAGAGATGCCACTGCTGGGAAGGGTTCCCAAGATCCAGGCAGAGATTTACATCTACAAAGAGTTATTTTAAGAAAACATCTCATTCATTTCCACAACTGTGGCAGCCCTCTTTAAATTCAGCAAACTGCTCTGCCCCGTGGTGAGGGAAACGACAGAAGAATTCCAATCAGGACAAACAGAATTGGTTAATCAGAGTTTAAGGAAAATCCTCTGCTTCCTAGTAAGAGCTGGGATGCTGATTGCCGGAGCCCTGCACGGGATGCACCTGCAGCTGCTGCTGAGCTTGGCACCAGGAGAGCCCAGGAACTGCAGCTGGGGCTCAGAGAGTCCCACAGACCCCATAACCAGTGCAGGGACACAGCACAGCAGGGTCAGGCACTGAGGGGGCACCAGGAGAGCCCAGGAACTGCAGCTGGGGCTCAGAGAGTCCCACAGACCCCATAACCAGTGCAGGGACACAGCACAGCAGGGTCAGGCACTGAGGGGGCACCAGGAGAGCCCAGGAACTGCAGCTGGGGCTCAGAGAGTCCCACAGACCCCATAACCAGTGCAGGGACACAGCACAGCAGGGTCAGGCACTGAGGGGGCACCAGGAGAGCCCAGGAACTGCAGCTGGGGCTCAGAGAGCCCCACAGACCCCATAACCAGTGCAGGGACACAGCACAGCGGGGTCAGACACTGAGGGTACTGCAGGAACAGCCCAGGAACTGCAGCTGAGGCTCAGGGGGTGACCTGGAGGTGAGTCCTGTCCCACAGATCCCATAATAACCCAGTGCAGGGTTTTTTCACCTTTCCAGTGGAAATGAGATATTTAATTGAGGTAATCTTTCAGTAGAAAGGTATCTCCCTGCCAAAGAAGATTTTCTTAACTTTTCCTCCAAGCATTCAAATCTCAGAAGTCTGGTGTTCAGAGGAAAAAAAGTCTGTAAGTAATAAGTTTTCTCATTGACAACTAATTTTTTTTTTTTTTGGTAAAAAATAGCCACATAAATTAAAAGCATTTTCAGATGCCCCTCCTGACATGCAGACATGTGAAGTACACACAATATACCAGTCTTAAAGTGTCTTTGCAATAAAATTTCCCTCTAATCCAGCTTGATTTGATATAGCTGCTTCCAAGGGGCAGTTAATCCTGCTCTGAAGAACAGAAAGCACTCAGGAGTGCACTTGAGGAACTGTTGGGAGCTTCCATCACCTTCCCAGCCAGGAGCTGTGTCTCATTTTAACAGAATGTTATTATTTTACTGCTAAATTTGGTCAATAGCTGAAGCAGGGATGCCCACCCAGCAATCCCAGCGCCACTCAGGGCTCTTGGGAAGCTGAACACCTCAGGTTATTTCACTCCATGGCAGAAGGTGGATTTCCAACCTCCAGGTTGTTTTTGTGGCCTCCTCTGAGTTTCCTTTAGAATATTCTCAGGTACTCCTGGAACGTGGACGTTTCATTAAAGCTTCATGGAAGAAGAGAATCTGCTCCTGGTTTGCTGGATTTGTTTGTTTGATTAGTAATTTATTATTAATTTGCTTTTTACACAATCATTGCACTCTGGAGCCAGTGGATGTGACTGCCCACCTCTCTCTACCTGTGCCTTGGAGTGTTTGGAGCCACAGCTAAAACCACACGCTCTGTGCCCACAGGATTTGCTTCATTTTGGATGAATTCTGTTGGGTTGAAGCCCCTTAAGCTGAAAACCCCAGCTGTTCCTACCTTTTGTCCTGTTTTTCTCTGCTGCACAAGCCCCACGTCCCCTCCCCAGGTCTATTTCCCACCTTTGCTTGGATCATTGGCACAAACACTGGGTTGATGTGAGCAGCTCACCCAGGGATCCGCTGATGAGTCAGGATTTAAAACACCCAACAATAAAATCCCCCTAACGAGGCCAGACAGCAGCTGGGCTGCGCTGAATGCCCTGCAGAAATCCAGGTACACTGCACTGTCCCAGTTCCCTTTCTGGAGCAGAAATGCAGTCCTGTCAAGAAGACAGAATGTTTATATGACAAGATTTGTATTCCTTCCTGCTGGCTGCCATTAATTGTATTTTACCCTCCAATTCTTTGTTAATAAGGTTTGGGGTTAATCATGAGGTTTTATTTGGAATCAGGGTCAGACTAAGTGGTCTGCTGTTCCCTGGAACCTTTTTAAAATACAGGTTAGAGGTTGATAAGGGACATTTAAGGTCCTTGCAAGAATGATTTCCTGTAGTAAAACATCAAACGCGAAATCTTGGTGCTGCTGGAGTAGATGGGAAAATTCTGCTTTGCCTCAGTAGTGAAGAAAAGATTTCACTGAAAACTCTAAGGCTAAAAAAGTAACTGAAAATATGAACACTAAATTTAGCTTAACACTATAAAAGAACACTAAATGGCAAGTGCTATTTTCCTCAAGATCCTTCCAGCTGTGAAATAAAATGTCAAAATTTTGGTGGAAACCACAAAAAAAGAGTTGAAAATCCAATTTCTCATTGAAAAATGCTTTACATGGCAAATTTTCAATCAGGAAAATTTCTACTACTGTGTCTGAGCATCCCAGTGCAATTGCTGCCTGAAGAGTCTGCAGTCCCTCACTCAGCCATAGATACCCAACAGCTCTGGGTCTTACAGCTCCCAAACTGGGGCCATTTCCCAAGAGATTTTGATCCACGGAAAAGTTTGTCATCAGCTAAAACCCAACCAGAACAGCCATTCCAGACTCTGGATCACAATAAAAGGTAATTTGGAGCACAATTGTAAAAGAGAGTGGAAAAAGAGAGAGGAGAGAGAATAAAGAGGCTGGAGTGATTATTTATGAGAAATTAAAATAGTTTGAGTGATACATGTTCCACACATTGGCTCAGTTTCACTGAATGCTCTCCAGCTGCTGGAGTAAGAGACATTTCACCTATAGAAACTTGCTTGAATATATTTATATCAACATATATCAGCAGATATTTATATGCCTATATACACACATGGGTTTGGCTGAGGATTTTTGTGAGATATCACCAGGATCACCTTCAAAAAAAAAACCCTCTACAGCAAAACATCTGCACTTGCTATTGCAGCTACAGACACCCAGGAGAGCATAAATTTCCCTGAATAGATGTATTGTTTTACCATTTATTTCCTCACTCCCTCAAAATGCCTGCTCATCTGAATTTCCAATATATGAGCTGTATTTGGTGTGTGCACGGTTCCCCTTCACTACACCAGAGCAGATTAGTGCTCGTTGCCTCTTTCCTTGCTTCTCTTCAGATCGTTACACATGACAAAACAACTGTCCTAATTACAGCAAGTGTTCCCAGCTCTGTCACCGTGACAATTACTGCAATGAGGGCTCAATATCTGCAGCAGACAGTAAAGTATTACTGCAGTTGTGTTTGATAGTGCTCAATTGTCCCCTGGAGGATTCTCCCAGCAGCTTTTGCCGTGGGGCGAGGCTCCCCCCGTGCTTTGCTAACGGGGTTCGAAAGGTGACCAGGGTGGGCTGGGGAAGGCGCAGTTTGGGGGTCCAGAGGAGCACCGGGACACGGGTGGGGCTTTTCTGCTCTCACTCACAGCCACAGTGGCTGCACCGCACCTTCCTGAGGCCCCACGGCACCAGGAGGAATTCTGGAGATATTCCCTCCTTCCCCTGCCCGCACCTGCAGCCTGGCACTGCTGCAGATGGGGTTAAAGACCAGAGCCAAACCCATCCCCTCCAAAACCACATCCCTGTGTCCCTCAGGAGCCTCAGAGCTGCAGCACAACAGTGGCTGCCCTGTTCCTGGAGGGATTTTCACGTGTTTGTTTGTTTGTTTGTTCCCATGAGCTCCTCAGCAGCCCCTCAGGGATGGCCCTGCTCTGACAGCCCCGCCCCAGGGATGTTGGACACCTTTAACCCCACTTGTCTCCCCTGTCAGCCCTGCAATCCCAGCTAATCACACGAGGGATTTTAGCTCTTTCCAAAGGCAAGATCTTGACCTACACCACACTCCCTTCATCCTAAGTGATGAAGCTGATGTTCTCTGCATTTATAGTCCATTAGGCTCCTGAACTTGATTCACTCAGATGTTCTCCTTTTAAACCCCATAAACAATGCAGAACCAGGAGCTGTGTTACCATCTCACTTGACCAGAAACAGGAAAGCAAAGCCCTAATATTGAATATTGATCATGGAAGGCTAATGCTGCCACGGTTAACTTGGCATGACCTGACCAGTGTACTTAAAGTCTGAATTTCTAATTTTCCTTGGCCGGGGATAAAGCAATATCTTATTTAGCAGATAACATCTTTATTATAAGCATCTTGCACAGCCTTTCCACTTCAGCCCACATGGGTTTCTTCTGCTCTTGGCATGGATCAATGAAGTCAATATTTCTGACTGCAAAGCTTTGTATGACTTACACATATTTAAAAGGATAAATCCCAATCAACAACTCCTCTGCTTGAACATAACCATTATAATCCTTATCTTTGATCCTTTGGGCTACAGCAAGCAGGGAAAGGAAGGAGTACATCTCTCCAGCGCTCAGGAAATAGTTTTGATGACAGCAGGAGATAAACAACATGGCCTGGCTTTGCTGGCTGGAATTTCTCCAGCAAAACCAGTAAGTGGTGCTACAGTTTCATGAGTCCAAACTGGCCAGGGAGCCCTCAGACTGGTGTGACAACCCCTGCGGTACCAAAACGTGCAAGAGCCCTGAGCCAAGCTCCTGAGCCTCTCCAGCACTGAGACTTCCAGGGGATTCGTTTCACACAGGGGAAGTCGAGGCACATCAGAAGAACCTCTCCATGATGATATTCCCATCAAAGGGAGGGGAAGAGGCTCACAGCCACAGCTCCATTTAGCACAACTCAACTTCTTTACCAGATGAGATGAAGTTCCATAAATCAAGCTGCGGATCTGCCTAAGTTATGTTCAGGGAGCTGGATTTAATCACTCTAAGGCTTGCTTTAGTCCTGTGAATTTCAAATGCTGCAACCAGCCTTTCTTCAGCATATGGAGGCCACAGAAGTTCAAAGCAAGCACACTTCAACAGGAGGGTTTCACTTTTGAGGGTTAAGTTGTTGGCCAACCCCACATTTTGCTGCTACACCACCAAATCCCACTAATACAGATGCAGCTTGTTCTGCCAAAAGAGTGGTTTGAGCAGTGAAGTTTTTACTAATTCCCTAAATGAAATAAGCTTCATCAGCAAAATCACTTTGGTTTAGTACAGCTGAACCTGTGCTGAAGGTTGTACCAACATAGAAGTGCTATAAAAAAATCAAAGGAATGACAACCCTAACCAAAATTATTGTGCTGACAACAGGTTTTACTGACTTCAGGGATCCTTTGGAAAAAATTTACCAGAAAAGTCAAGTAGGGAAAAGAGAAAGGCAAACAGGGTGGGAGGGCAGGGAAAAGGATGAAAAAAGGATTCCTTTTGGCCCAGTAGTCAAAGTATTTTCTGAAGTTCTTGCTTTGCTCTGGAAACAGCCAAACAACTTCAAAAGGCGTGTTTGTTTTATTGAGAGATCTCAGAGATCTTTTGATTTGGTGCCATGTGTCCCAGTCCTGCTCACCCAGGCAGGGTGAGGTCAGGGAAGCTCCTCCATGGGAAAAGGACACGAGGAAAGGAGCAGGCCCTTGTCCTCAGCCAGGCTTTAATCAGAACCCCCAAGTGAGTGTTTGCCAAAAGGGGCAGCAGCAGCACGCAGGACAAGCTGCCCTGCTCTGGGTTTGCAGGAGGCAGAGCCACACAAACCCCACTGAGTTCCTTTGTTCAGCCAAGGAAGGAACAAAACTGCAGCAACTGCAACTGGCATTAGTTTTGTTCTTTTTTTCTTTTAAGTGTCTCCATTTCTCATAGAGTTTACACTTTTATAGGCAGAGAAACTTTCTCTTCTGCAGAGAGCTTCCAAAATGGTCTGTGCTAAAGTTATTTCACACATATTACACTGACACTTTCCATACTATGCAAATATCAGCATCTTAACATTGGGGCATCTCCTCAGTATTTGCATTTATAGCAGACTTTGGAAGATTGAGTTATAAAAAAAGAGGGTGTCTTTGAGTCATGCTTAGTCTAAACTGCTCAACGAGGTAACAGTTTGCAAAACTGCAACCATAAACCAGATAGTCCTCGAAAAAAGAAACAGCAGAGAGAAATAAAATTGTATGGACATCTTGTGCAGAGATTATTTCTTAATGTGTGGATGTAAAGTACTCGGCAGAATGGATGTTCCTGCTGCCTTTGGTTCCCACTGCAATACAAACCATTAGAATAATTTATCACAGAAACCTCAGACCTGAGGGGAGGGAGGGAGAAGGGGCTGCAGAGTGAAAGCTCTCTTGACCTAATCTCTGTTCTTATCCCCAGGAATGAATTTCAGTGCTGGAGCTCCAGAGAACAGCAGCAAAAGTGAAAATAATTCTGGTTGATTTTCAACTCCACTTCTTTGGCCTCTCTCTCCCCATTAATTGGGAATTTTGGCAGATCACAGAGCCAATCAAACAGGTTTTGTCACCAGTGTTATTTTGCCTTAACAGGACGTTATGGCCTCAGAAACATTCCTGATGACACAGAAAAGTGTTTCCTCTCTGGTTTAAACACCCAAATGATTGTTGATCATAAGGACATAACCCAGCAGTGCTCACGTGCTGCACAGACCAAGTTTTTTGTAAAGCGGGCTTTTCTCAGAAATTAATTTGTGACAAAGGTTGCCTGAATTGAGTAGGAACTTTTACATCTGTTTCAGGGTCTAAAAACAAAAAGGAAAGGAGAAAAAGAAGAATAAAGCCACACTGAGCAAAGCATTGCTCAGGCCAGGGTCAGACACAGCTCTCTGCACAGGGTCCTCTTCCATTAAAAAAAAAAAAAAAAGGTGATTTTTTTGAGCTATAAATTGCAGAAGAAAGGTAAGGATTTGACAAAGGAAACCAGACTCTGCTTAATTTTAAGGAAATTAACATTTTCAATAAACCTGATAGATCCTGGCCACATGTTGAACATCAGGCAAGGCCCTACTTTTCTATAGCTACAATAAAATAATAAAAAAAGTGCTTTTCTGGAGACCTGTTGCAGACAATGCTCCCTTCTGGCAATGCAGCCCCCGCTCCGGCTCCCTCCCACACGTGGCATGTGCCTCTGTGTGTGTTTGCAGATGCACTTCTCTCATTTTTATTTATTTGCCTCAACAGCGTGGGCAGAAACTGAATCCATAGATTTTGGCTCCTTTAGCTCTGCAGCTCTTTTATCTCATTCCTGAACCTTCCTCACAAGGAGCTGGGATGGTGCAGCCACGTGACTTTGAGTGGAATTAAGGAAAAAAGAGAAATTCTGAGCTTCAGGAGGAGACCCCATTCTGCCCATGCCTTGGGCTGCACCTCAAATATCCCAGGGTGTCATTTCTGAGAGGCTCCAGCTCTGATCCAGGCAATGTCATTTGCAGCAAAATATTAATGGAGAACAATGGCTTGACCCAAAACTTATTAAAACAGACATCATGAAAAATATCTGGGAATTGAAAAGCAGAAGTGAACCACTGGTTGTAGAAACAATAAAAAAGGCTTTGAAAATGCCCTAAAGCCAAATACATATTTTCAAAACTGCAAGTTTTACCCATTTTTTTTTCTTGGGAGGAAAAAAAAATCTCTCTACGACCTTAAGGCACAACAAATATATTAGGCATAGATCATTTCTAAGTGTTTTTGGCTATTGTTAGGAAAACATCAATTTTTGCTGTTTGCAAGTACGTTTTCTGGCCACACACAAACCTCCTCCCTCACCCCAAAATGTCCTTTTGCTTCTTTCCTTGTTCTTAAATGCCACAACTTTTGAAAAACAGCAGTTGCAAATACTCAGGTATGAGACCACGGGGATTGTGCAGATGAGCAGGCACACCCAGGCAGGGCAGCTGTGACCCATGGGTGGCACCAGCCCCTCTCCAGCCCTGCAAACACAGGGAGGGCAGAGCCGGGCTCCCAAACCTGCTCTCCATCCAGTGCCAACACAGCCACCTGGCTCTGGGCTGCCTGGGAGCATCAGCACAGCAATCCTGCCCAGAACAACACGCAGAACTGCACAAAAAGTTCCTTCTGCATTAACTCCTGCCACAATCACAGTTCTGATTAACAACAGGATGAATAACGGGGGCAGAGTGGCCTGAAAACCACTGAGGTTGAAATAAGTGAAAGCCCATTCTTAAATACTTCCCAAGTTCTCAAAATGAGCCGCTTCTGGTGCATTTTTTTCCCCATCACAGTCATTCATCATTCGCCTTTTGGGTTTTAGGGTGAGATTCTCTGTTTTCAGCAAGGCAAGATTTTAGAAAAACAGTAAGGACATTGTTGTGTCTGGGGCTGCTCCTCAGGGCTGGAGTACCCCAAATGTTCCTTCTCCTGCTGGATGGCTCTGGCAGAGGCTTTTGCACAAATCTCACCTCAGAAACGCTGCCTTGGTGTGACTTTGATCAGCACCAATCACCTCTGGAAGATTCTGCTCCCAGCACAGCACATCAGTGCAACAGCTCCATCCCAAAAACCCAACCTGGCTTTTTCCAGGCAAAAATCCTCATGGCTGCTCACAACAAATGAGTCAATCACCTTCTTCAAAACCATCAACAATCAGGCAGGAGCAACCACCTGTGCTCCTGCACCCTACACCAACAGATTGATTTGCTCCAGCTTAGAAACCACAACAAAAATACATTAAAACTGCCCAGAAGTCCCATTTAAAACAGAAAACTCGATATCAGAGCTCAGAGTGAGGCTTACCAGGGCTCTCAGCGAGGGCACCAACTCTGTTCTCCACGTGGGAAGCAGGTGCAGGATTTTGGCTCAGCCTTTTGCTCAGTATAAACAAATTCCCCATCACACCCAGAATGTTTAACAGCTGCTCAATAAAAATCAGAGTTTTTTTAAAGGGCTATGTAAGCACGGTAGGGAAAAGCAGCAAAATTCTAATGGGAGATTCCTTCTGTAAATACCTCTTGGGAAGAGAGTGGAATACAAAGCCTTCAAATGGCCAAAACATAAATAAACTAACACCCTATAACCACTCGAAATTGTCTTTTTAAACATTTTAAATACTGCTGATGAGCTTAAAATGAAATAAAACATCAGCCTTCCAAGAAAAAATACACTTTTCCAAAACCTGTTTGTCTGATAGAGAAGCTGCTTCTCTAATTAAGCAATTAAGGCTCAGCAAGGCAGACGTTATTATCACATAAAGGTCATTTCAAATGAAGAGGAGCTGAAAAACACTGTTGTTGGAGAGTTTTGTGAATGATCTCCTTATGATGGGGTGGCTGCTGGTTTGAAGGGAGCTGAGAATTGCTGTGGGAGTGTGTGGAGTGCGTTCAGCTCCCTGGGCACGGCAGGGGCTGCTCCTGGGGCTGGCTCAGCTCCCGCTGCAGCCTCAGTTTCTCATTGTCCTTCCTGGGTGAATCTCAGAGAGCCAAACCAGGGAAGCCAGGCTGGGTTTAACCCATGGGAATGACAGGGCAGGGAGCGCAGCACCGAGCTCTGGATCCATCCCCCAGGTGCTGGTAGTGCTGAGCAGCCATGGGGATGCTGGAACCCTAAAATGCAGCAAATCCCTCAGTGTTCCACAGAGAGCAAACAGGAAAGGGGATCTGAACAGGTTTCACTGGACCTGATGTGATAATTAATGTCCAGTGAGGGATCTGGGGGTAAGAGGAGGGACAAAACATAAAAACAATTTCCACCTTTATTTTAAGTTCTTTTGACAGATGGGAATATTTTCTGTTATGTTACTTGTGGTTTGGGTAATGAGATTAGGCCTTGCATAGCAGGAAGCAGAATTAACTTTAAGTAAACAAAGTGACACCGTCAGCTTGGAAAATCACATTTCCATCTGAAATGCAGTGCCTACTATCATTACAAATAACCCTTGAGATCATGATAACTAAAGGAGATTAGAGATGAAAAGAACATGTTTCTCCCTCTCTGTCTTTTTATTCTTTTAGATAGACTGGGTTCACACAGTGCAGCTGAGAGCAGTCCCTGCAGCAGAGTCCCCACATCTCCTGTGCCCTGACTGCTCAGGGTGCAGGAGGGAGCAGCAGGCTGGGGCTGAGAGCCCAGCTGGTCTCAGGCATCCTGCAAAAACACCTCCCTAAAGGCAATTGGTGTGGCAGGAAAAAAAAAAATCCAACCTAGCAGCACTTTAAAATGCATTTAACATTGGGTATACACCGAAATTAAAATAATAAAAAATGAAGACTGGAATTTGTAAAGCTGGCTGACTACAAAAGTCCCTTAGTCCCCTGAGTGATTTCCACTGGAAGGGCTCTGCAAACCTGGGTGTCACCAGCTGCTGCATCACACACAGGGGACAGGCTGGATCCTTGGGAAGCCAGGGAGATGAGGGAAAGGTTTTACAACAGGATATTTCCTCCAGAGCCAGCTGAAGCACTGGGATGTGCTTGTGTTAAACGAGCAGGCTTGCACACCCACCAGGGAAAACTGGCAGGGGAAGGGGTGTCCTGAGTCCTCCCTGCTGTTCCTATAAAACCCATCCTGGATGGGTGGCAATAATCACAGAGAGGGCTGGTGATGAGCACCCGAGGCTGTTCCTACAAAGCCCATCCTGGATGGGTGGCAATCACCACAGAGAGCTGGTGATGAGCACCCGAGGCTGTTCCTACAAAACCATCCTGGATGGGTGGCAATCACCACAGAGAGCTGGTGATGAATACCCCAAGCCTATTCCTACAAAACCATCCTGGATGGGTGGCAATCACCACAGAGAGCTGGTGATGAGCACCCGGGGCTGTTCCTGGTGCTTCTCCCTCCTGCGGCAGCCAGAGCCAAGCACAGGATTGTCCTGGTGGTGTTGCTGTGCTGTGACCCTGGCAGTGCTCACCCAGCGAGGAAATGCCTCCTCTCTGGCACAGTCACTGCTGCTTCACGTCAGCAAGTGACAGGTAAAGAGAAAAATCTGGGCCCAGCACAGAGATGGATCCAAAATACATAAATAACCAATTAAGAGAAAATATTAATAAAAATATTGTAACAGATCCCAATCTGCTGCTGAGTACCAATTGCCAGTAATAATCTCTATGGTAACTGAACTCTCTTTGGCCTCTCTCTGTATGCAACTAATGTTTTATGTTTTGGGTTTTTTTTTTCCCCTTCCCCTATTTTCATGGAAAGTTTTCAAAACTGGTTTAAATATTATGATATTTTCCTCTTCAAGTGCTAACTGGGAGAAGTACTGACTCTGTGTCAGTCTCTAAGCAGATTTTCCCTTCCTTTCGTGACTGCCTCAGAGGTGACTTTTGGGAGGCCACTGACTGGAAGTTCTGTTCAGACACAAAACAGGTGAGGGAGGTTTTCCAAATCTAACGGGTTAAAATATTGCCCAGGAACAGATAAACTGATGGAGAAGAAAGAAAAAATATACTATGTAAAGATGTTGCTTTCAGTAGCTGTGGAAACTCTGCCTTTTTCTTTTGGTATTTTTTATTGTTTTCTGGCTGCACTTGGCTCTTCTCACCAGCTGCTCTCCTGCAATCCCAGCAGCATTTCTGAGCTCTAGGTGTTCCCCTTTCCCATCCTGCTCCTGCTTTGGCTGCTGCATCCAAAGGAAGGCATCACCTTTGGGAGCAGCAGCACTCAGCAAATATTTGCTGTGTTCCATCACAGATGAGCAGGAAGGTTTGAAGGGAGGACACACAGAATCCTGTGGAAACTGTTCCCATGTGCACCTGTAACAGCCCAGGGTTCTACTCAACTTCTCCTCACTGTAGCACAAATAATTATAACAATTTTACAGTGGAAGTGTCAGACCTTTATTCAGTCTGGCTTTTTAAACTGTAACTCTGTTATGGCAAAAGATCCCAAATGAGAGAGTTTGGAATTAGATGTGACCACTGAGTGATGATCTTGGATTCCATTTTGAAAGACTTCAGAAAGGGCCATGTGAGCAGTGCTCTCTCTTTGCCTTTAAAGCTGAGGTTTCTTTTTAGAGACAAAGAACATTTAGGTGCTGAAGGATTGTGTAAAATCCCTGTGGAAGTTCATGTTTGGAGGTGCTGGATAAATCAGAGTCATTCTGCAGCTCTTGCTCCTTTATACAACAGCCCAAACCAAGACCCTGGAGATGAGGTTGTGGAGTGGTCTGAAAAGATGGAGCTGGATTCAGATCCAGATGTGAATTTCCTAGCGGTTGCCTGTCTTCCATCTGTTTGTATTTGGATGTCTCTTAGGATATAAGCAGCAGTTCTGGAGTGTCACACATGAATAAAGTGGATAATTATAAAATTAAAAGATATAACGTGCTTCTAAGGGAGATAAGACTACAATTAAAGAGTATAAACAAAGCTGAGTCTGATGTTCAGACTGATATATTTATTCATTAAATGTAATAACATAAACAAGACTATTAACTGTCATATTTTAATGATACTGTACCCTGCAAAACGTACTCAGGAAAAAGTCCTATTGACTTCAATAGCAATGCCACATAAATTTAAATCATGGCTGCAGTAAAACAAAATGTCATCGTTCTTACTGAAGATTATTTGCTGTAAATATCCCAAAATGTTAAAAAAACACAAACCTGTAACTCACTGAACTGAGGCTGAGCTCCAATGTTTTATCTGTAAATCTGAAGGAAGCCAGTAGGCAATGCAGAAACCTGTTCCCCAGATAACTGAAATTCAGTATTCCCACGAGGGGAAAGCAGCCAGGCAAAGCTGCTGTCTATTCCATGTCTTTCTGGAAAACACTGGACATATTTTTGCCCAGGAGATGGCAAAAACTGGGCAAATGTCACTTCATATCAGCAGTGTTAAGATCAGATTCTGACCTTTTTAAATATTGTTAACAGTCAGCAAGAGAGGAAGCCTTACAGCAAAAATTTCTCTCTGGAAAATATGCAATAACTTGTTTGGGGTATGTAAAAAACCATTCTGGAAGGAGAAAAAGGGTTTCTTCCTTGCTGCAACAGCATCAGTGCCAAGAAGATGTAAAATGGGACCACGTGGAGTCACAACAATCCATCCCCCTTTGCATCCCCTGCTCGTGCAGGGCACCAGGCAGGGCAGAGGCAGCTCTGGTGTGAGGAGCACAAACAGAGGTGACCTTCCAAGGGGCCCCAGCCCAAATCTGTGACCTGCACTGAACTGTGAATGATGATGTCAAACGTTTGCTCGCAGAATTAAATTCCCTGGCGTTCGCCACACGCTCAGCGTCACTTGAAGTGCCGAGAAAACAGCGCTCACTGTGCCATGACAAAGGCCATTGGTTGCCTCTTTACTGAGCCTGATACATATGGTGAAAACATATTGACTAATTACTTGCCATTTTCAAAAACTGAAACCACTCCAAAGCCAGGCCCAGGATAATAGAACAAGATAGAGAACAGGGAATAAGGACTGGGAGAGTGGGGAGGGGGAAGAGCCCAACTCTGTGACTGCTCATCCCTTATTCAACATCTGCTTTGAAATATGCAGAGGAACAACTTCTCCCTGCTCCAAACTGCTTAATGAAAACTGGGAAATTAATGCACCTGATTAGTACAGCTGTTCAAAACAGAGGCTGGCTGAAGTTCACAGACAGAATCAGACCCAGCCTGCTCCCACAGGAGCACACAAGGCTGAGATTCAGCTCTGTGGTCTCAGTTTCCCAGTTTTCCAGGGCTCTGGGAAGGATTCTTTCAGAATTCTTTCCAGGATTCTCTCTCCAGAGAGGCAGCAGAGCCCTGGGCCATGGTGATGAAGCACTTTGAAGGAGATGGATTGAAGGGGTCGGTGTGGAGAGCGAGTCACTGAGACACAATTCCCATTTTGGCTTTCCAAGCACCAGCAGTCCCTCCCAGCACAGCCCCTGACAGGATCCCCCAGCACAGCCTTCACAGGAGCCTTTTTAGTGCCACCTCACTGCCAGCACCTTGGAGCCCCGACAAACCAGTCCACTCAGCTGATGAGGAATCCTCCCTAAGTAGTGGGATGAATGTTTGACAAGTTAATTTCAAGGTAGCTCATGGTGTAGAAGCAACGGAGAGCTACACAACTGTAAAAAAAGAGAAATGTTGCTGGATAAATTCTGCCAGTAATGGATGTGTTACAGAAAATACACTTAAAATTCAAGCTCTTTGTATGAGAAGACAGGCTCTTTGGTTTCCAAGTAGGAATTGTGAGGGCTCGCTGGAGCTGGGGTTAACAGGAGTACAATTACTGCTATTAGAGTTTTATGATTATGAAACTTATGCTCCTGTATCCCCAATTTAGAAATAATAGGAAATGTTATATATGACTTTTATAAAATCAAGACAATTTACATAGGAGGAAAAAAAAATCAATAATTATTCCCTTTTATTTTTCCTTTAAATCATCCAGATAATAGAAATCAGAGACCTGAATGGGATGCCTGAAGTTAATGGCATTATTAGACAGAGAAAAAAGAAAGAGTGATCAAAAGTTTGACCCATTTACCAAAAAGTTCACAGTCTGTAGAATCTCGCTATTCTACCAGTTGTTTTTTTTTTTTTAATTCCAGATAACTCTCAAACCATGTTTGGAGGTTAGATGTAGTCTTAAGCAGAGACTCAGAGCAATTCTCTATTATATTTCTATTATATGAGAGAGAGTTGCTATTTTAGAAAGACATAGATAATCTGATATCTTTCATAAAAGTTTCAGAAGTTTCATTTTCCAGCTTATAAACTAAAAATAAAATGCTTGAAATGATTGATTTTCCTTTAAGGCAACTGTAGAGCCTGAGTTGATAACACCACTGGTCAAGTCCTAGTAAAACTCCTGGAAGAATTCCCAGCATTTTGAACAGGAACAGATATTGTTCATATTGTTTTTCATTCCTGTTCTAAGGTAAAAACTTGGGTAGATCATCACAATTTTGCCCCTGTTACATAGATATGAAGGTTTAACAGACAGGCTGTTCTCCAGGGAGTGGGGAGAACTTTGTTCCACTGACTTTTTAACAGGAGTTTGCAAACCTTCAAATCCTGCAGGTGTGAAAGCTGCTTTCCCTGCTTTGCTGGAGCTCCACCTCAACTTTCCCCAGAAGCCTGGGGAAACAGCTCAATTCTGAATAAAAGCAATGAACACAAATCCTCTTTTTCTCCCCCATTTTGTTCAAGTCATTTCCCGGGCAGTGGAGCCTTCCCTGGGCAGCCGAGGAGTTGCTCCCTCTGTCCTGGGGGAAGCAGGAGCAGTCCATCAGTAGGTAATAACAACTTCTTTAATGCCTTTATTCTTTCCAAACAGGTTTTTTTAAACTTCCTGGCAGTTTCGCAGCAGTGTGCGCCCTGATGGAGCCCTGAGTGCCGTGCAGGACAGAAAAGAGAGCTGGGATAACACGTGGGAAGTTCCTTTGGACGCTCCGTTCCCTCCTGGAGCATCCACAATTTTCGTGGTGTTCAATCCTCAGTACAGCTTTCTCTGCCTTGTCTGCAAAACTGCTCAGTGCAGCCAGCCCAGAGAGTGCCTGCCATGCCTGAGAGTGGCACACAATGGGCTGGGAATGCCCGAGATGCTTCCTGCTCCTGCTTTTCCTATCGCTGAGCACAAGCCATCACTCGTGTCACAAGCAGGGGCTGGGAGGAAAGGCCAGTGCATTAAGACAGCACATAATTGTCATCTCTGAGTTTCTGACATTAATTGTTTTGCTTAAAGGAGCCAGTGGAATGTTTTGGTTTTTTTTTGGTCCCCCCCACCTCAAGTGACAACACCCAGGAGATAGTCTGGGTAAAAAAATTATAAAAATAAATTTAAAAAAAAAGACTCAAAATTTTTTGCTAATTAAAAGTAATGTGTTTTCCCATTTTTTGGCAATTTGATAACACAAAACACTTACTTGGGGGCCACAGGGGGAAACAAACTGAGACGGATAAAAAATGTTTTGTGTTCATCCAAGCAAGACTATGTTAATGCACATTATCCCATTAATGCACATCAACATCGGGAATAAGCGCGCCAATGCAAGCAAGAAGCATACACTTATCATCATTTGATAACATGTTTAATGACAGATTGACGGTTGATTTGCAAATGTGAACTGGCATCAATGTTGCTAACTTCAGCTTCTGCCGCCTCCTCTGCTATGCCAGCATATTTATGTGCATAATTTGATTTCGCAGCCACACTGTTAGTACATTTTTAATATTAACTATGCAAGAACAGACAGCCGAACTTAAGTTGCACTGATGGTTTGAGTTCATTAGATTGAAAAAGATGGGCAATGCTGACAAAGATGGAGATGGCAGCACAACATCAAAGAGGCAACACTTAACAAACACACTCCATTTTGAACAAACCGAACTAACACATTTCATGTTGTCGGCTGCAGCAGAGCCCTTATGTACAACAGCAAGGAAAAAATATGCTCCTGCCCTGGGCATGCTGACAGCAGCTCTGTGAGCAGCTCAGCAGGCCCCTGGCCACAGGGCTGGGAGATATTTCACTCATCCTCTGCAGGTAAAGGGCTGATTCTGAGCTGATGGCCCAGTGACAGCAGCAGAACTCGGAGCTGGAGTCGCTCCTGATTTACACTGGGGTGAGGCAGAGCCCGTCCCCATCTCCTCCCAGCAGTGCCTTTCCACAGCTGAGATTCTTTATGATGAATAATAAAGGGATTTGGCTGAGAGCTCTTGCACGAGTAGAGCTGAAGTTGAGAGTCCCGGGGCCTCAGGCTGTGAGGGGTGGGATGTCCTTCCCATGCCATGGACACTCCTGGTGCTGCCTCTCCTTTGGTGATCCTGGGCAATTCAGTTCTGCTCTGGAGAGAACACGTAGCAGTGAGCTGGGAGGAGAATATTTCATCCTCTGCTCACATTAATGTCTGAGCATATACTGCATCTAGTATGAATTTGCTTGTTGTGCTGCAATATATAATAAATTCCAGGCAGTAGCTTTATGGTGCACATTGCAATTTTCAATTTTATGCTACAAACTGACCATCCGCAGGATTCTGACCGTATAACCCGAGCCACTCTGTGCAGATGTAACATCAGCACCTCTGAAGCACAGGAAAACCATGATTTAGACACACAATTAGATGGACCAGGTCCTCAACAATTCTCAGCTGCCTGAATTACTGCTGAACAGCCTAATAAACATATAGCACATAGGCCCCTGCTCTGCAGAGCTTTTAAGAATGTTCTTAAGTTTGTCCCTAATCAGCAAAGCAACTCTTACAATTGCTGTTACTCAGAGATTACTCCTGGACCAGAATCCTGTGGTGCTTGGACACCCATGGAGTACTGGGCAAGGCCAGGGTCATTAGGAAGCTGTGATTGAATAATCAGCATAAAGTGTTGATTATTGAATTTAATCCTGGAGACACTTGCCAGGGTGGGACACTGAGCAAGGGAGCAGGAAAGGATCTTCATCAATCTTGCCCAGGCAGCAGCAGAAGGATTCCTGGTACCCCTGTCCTGCTGGCAGCTCCTGAGCAAATGCCTCCTGCCAGGGTGCTGCCCTGCTCTGGCTGGAAAAACTGCTTCTTTTCTTCTTTTATTGTCTGCTGTGAAAGAAACCTGAGGCTTTCGTTTCAGTAAAACCCCTTGTAGAGGTCTGTGCTCTTTCTGCACAGAGACCTGCACTGCAGGGAGAACTAATCCTGATTCCTGGGCATTGGGCTCAAGAAGCTGCTAAGCAGCTGCAGTGGCTGGCACTGCACAAACCCCCAAAACCAGGAATATCTGAGCAATACCCTGGACACCCCTGGCACGTGTGTAGTTGGCTGGTTTTGAATCTGTTGGTGCATTGGGGTCTGACTCCCACAGCAGACTGTGAAGGTGCTGCACTGAGTGCAAGAGGATCTCTCAAAAAGGAACCAAATCATTTCCACCAACACAGGGCACCGGGCAGATCCTGCTCATCCTAGTGAGGACACAAGAGATCTTGGAAGCTTTCTGAAGAGTGAAAGAGCTAGAAAAAAATAAAGGAAAAAAAGGGCCAGCAGAGATATGTGTAAGAATGAGGCCATGCTCAGTTTATTTTGTTGTCTTTTAAGATAACACCAGATTATCAGTGGGCGGCTCAGAGAGGCACAGGAGCAGCAGGGTGAGCCCTGAGAGCTGAGCAGCAGAGGAGGAGCTGGCCAGCCCCTCCCCAGCTCGAGAGCTGTCCTGTTAACAGCCTGGTGCTGCCTCCTCCTCACCTGGGCTGCAGCCACAACTGGGATACAGCAATGGGAATAAACCTCATCCCAGGGACAGCAGCTGGGGAATAAACCTCATCCCAGGGACTGGGTCGCTGCTCGCTCAGCAGGGTGACACAGCCACAGGGACAAGGACAAGAGCTGTGTGCAGCTGTGGGGAGGCTGCCCAGCCCAGCCCTGTCCCACATCACCCTGATGTGCTGCTGGCACTGCAGGGAGGGCTCTGCAAGAGCTCCCAGCTCTGCATTTCCCCTCAGCACTGCCCCGGCGGCTGCTGTGCCTGAGCACTGCCTGTGGGAGCTGCACAGGACACAGTGAGAGGGTGACACAGTGCAGGGACCATTCCTTTTCTCAAGTCACAATTATCTCTGCTACCACATTTGTGTCCTTGCTCTGGTCTCCATTTAAGTAAGTTACAATTCTCCCACTCTTGTTACTGAGTAGATGCAGATGCCACTTTGTTCCGTGTGATTTATAGCCAGTAGCTAATGTTCAGTTATAATTCCCCATTTTAGACATGAAAAATAGCCTGTAATGCTCAACACAAGGGCCTCTCAACAATGATATATAATTTAAAAATTAACACGAGGACAGAGGAGCCACGGGATTTTGAACTAGGGACTCTCTCATTCAAAGGTTAAATCTCTACAAGGTGAGCTAAAGGAATTAGTTGAGTTATTAAGTAAATGCCTCTGTTCTATTTTCCCAGCACATTAGCTGTTGCAGCCTTTTCCAGTTCAGTTGTGTTCCGCCCCAGCATGCTCAAAGTGCAAATGCTCGTGGCACTGTGTTCACACATTTGCTTTTTTTCAATGTCAAACAAACTGGAGCTGTTCAGAGCCAAAGGTCAAAGTGGAGGGTCCTTAAGGAAATCTCCTGGGAAATGATGTGATTGCTCTCATGTCTTTACTGTGTATAAAATCAGGCTTCATACGTGGCTCGTCCTTTCCAAGCATCTTAAAGCTGTAAATGAGTCATGACTCATTCTTGCAACACCTAAGTTATGTAAGTGGTCCTGCTAATTTACTGGAATATTTTGAATAACTAATCATTTCCAGGATCAAACTCTGAGGCCTTGGAAACCTCTGAGCTCTGAAGAGCTTCTTTAGAAACAAAGATGTTCAATCCCAACCTCACACGATGAGGCAAAAGCAGAAGAGGGGACAGAACCTGCATCACCCGACTGGCTCTGCCAAACTCCAGCCATCAACCCCTCTTTGGGCAAATTCAGCAACTCAGAAACCCAGGGAGTGTGGACAGGGAAAGAGCTTGGCTCTGGAGAGGTTTGGGAAGTGGCATTCCTCTCCTGCCTGCTTTCTGTTCCCACTGAGGTGCAGCTCATCTCCCCCGTGTCTCCTGCTGCACTTTGCTTAATGGTCTCGCTCCAGCATCAAATATTGTATTTATGGATTACAAATTTATTGACATTTGACATTTGCATCAGCTTTCACCTGATCAACAGGAGCTCTGACTGCCAAAGGGAGTTATTATGGAAGATTTCAACAGCCATGGGAATGCCAAAAATGTCATTAAATCATATCAGAAAAACAATGTGTTCATAGCATTCATACATTTAGTCTTGCCAGTAAATCTTCTGCTTGATGCTTGGACCACCTACTGATGATACTCAAAGAAAAGGAGAAACAGGGAGAATCGAAGAGATGAATTAAATTAAAACCAAATGACATGACGCCTGGCACAGTGGGATCTTTAATTTTCTACTCTATGAATCCAGAATAAGCAAAAAAAAGCAAAACAAAGCACAGTGGCTTGACTTTCTCTGAGTGAATTCCCTCCATGCAGGCAGGGCTTAACTAAATAATCCTGAGTAATGTGTGCACCCCACATTATTGCATGAGATTTGTATGTGGGAGGTGCAGGATTCAGAAAACATATGGCACATGGAAAACAAATGACAGGGTGTGCTTTTACACTCGTGCTGGCTATACTTATCACTCTTGTTGATATTTTTTTCCAGACATGAAATATGAATGTAGGAACTTTCACCTTAATCTCATCAGAAAAATATCCAGAGTTATTTTTTTGGTGCATTTGTGATTTACAGGAGGCCACCACATAATTCCTGGGAGTGCAGACAATGTTATAAAAAACACGGATCAAATAAACACAATTACCTGCCTCATCGTTTTTTCCTTGGACGACAAACCTGGGTCTTGCACCATGAGAAGAGCAAGGCCAGCAGATTAGGGCTCCATGGAATTAGGGAGGGAATGAGTGGCTGGCCTGGGAGCCCACCCACAGCCTGTCTGTGCCCGACCAGGGTAGGGTGAGCTCCAATGGAGGCTGATCCTGAGCTGAGCAGGCATGGAGGAAGATTTGAGTTTGCCCTTTGAGTTGTCTGGTGGAAGAGCAGCCTGTTCACCTCACACAAACACAGACAGAAATAGGCCATGGTGATACTCCAGAGGGAGGGAATCTTCTGTGCTGTGCCTGGGGATGTGGATGGAGAGTGGGGAAAAGGAAATGGCAGTGTCTTTAATGGAAGGGGAGTGGGCAGCCATGAGGACACAGTTCCAGTGGAGATAGGGGCCAGCAGCGTGTCTTGGCCCCCCAAAAGGGTTGGTGTGGTGTGGCCACTGCTGTGCTTGGAGCACTGGCAGCAGAGTGCAATGAAGAGTGGCAAAGGCACTCAGGGAATGGGGCAGAGATGTTCTCACAAGCCTTGGCTGGAAGCAGGACAGAGGTGGAGCTGCATGGAGATATTGGTGGACATATTATTCACCTGAAGGTTATTGCAATGCAGAAACCATTTTCTTTTTTTTTTGGATGGGCAGCCACAGCAGGGCATCACTGAATGGGCTGGGACAGACATCCCCAGGTCACCTCGTGGTACAAACTTGGGGGAGTCAGAAATGGGGAGTGTTGTTGAGTTTTCATTGAATGACTGAAACCAGCAGTTTCCCATTGGAGTTGGAACAGTTCTCCCAGAGGAGAGGACAGACCCACCCTGTCTGCAGGGAGTGCAGGGAGCATCCATTGGCTCTGAGCCCTGGGATCCTCTGCAGTTCAGGCTCCCCAAAGGAGGAATCGCTTCTCCTTCCTCCCACCTCCTCTGCTGTGGAACAGCACAGAGCAAATGCTCCTGGCTGGCCCGAGGAAGGGCTGGTGAAGGGAGGCAGAACCTGCACAGAGCACTCTGAGCTTGGTCTGACACAGCTGCTGCAGGAGGAGGAGTGCAGGGGAACAGCCACATCAAAGCCACTCCAGCCACCTCTCCTTTCCTTTCAAAAATGTCACTGCAGCACCCTCCTCTTTCTGAAACAATGTTTATCATTGTTCTTCGATTGTCTGGGACAATAAATGGTTAGAAATGAGCATATATCACCAGGAAATCTCTGCCTGCCCCTTCCCCCAAGCAGTGTCATAAAAACGTACAAATTCACATTAATAATGAAGTGCATTTCCCCGAGAAGCCACTGTGTATCTCAGGGAGAGCAGGCAAGGTGGCAGTTGCTGCAGAGTTTCCTATTAAAGAGCAGAGCAAATACTCATAAATCTGATGAGGGGCCAAAGCACATGTTAGGGCTGTCTCCCTCTTAATGGAACCTTTTCTGAAATGAAAAAAATATATATCTTGATACATTCAGGGTATTCATTAGACATGACAACCTCCTCCACTCCCCATGGCCCCCTCCCCCTCCTGCTTGGGCTGACCCCCGGCAGAAGAGCCGAGTGCTGCCAGGGAGGGATTTTGGAGGGGAGGAGGAGCTGTTTGCTTTTAATAAAGGGATTGTGTAAATTCACTGCGATGGACAAGCTCCCTCCTGGCCCCGTGTGTCCCTCCTTCCTCACTGCAGCCACTCCCGGTGTGTGCCCCTCCTGGGTGATCTGCCATTCCCACTGTCTGTCTGTCTGTCTGTCTGTCCATGGAATGGGAGCACACAGAGCCATTCCCACAACCTGTTGGTCTGTCTGTCCATCCAAAGAATGGGAGCTCACAGAGCCATTCCCCACAGCCTGTCCGTCTGTCCATCCAGGGAACGGGAGCACACAGAGCCATTCCCCACAGCCTGTCTGTCTGTCTGTCCATCCAGGGAACGGGAGCACACAGAGCCATTCCCCACAGCCTGTCGGTCTGTCTGTCCATCCAAAGAATGGGAGCACACAGAGCCATTCCCACAACCTGTCTGTCTGTCCATCTAGGGAATGGGAGCTCACAGAGCCATTCCCACTGTCTGTCTGTCTGTCTGTCTGTCCACCCATGGAATGGGAGCACACAGAGCCATTCCCACAGCCTGTGTGTCTGTCCATCCAAAGAATAGGAGCACACAGAGCCATTCCCCACAACCTGTCAGTCTGTCTGTCCATCCAGGGAACGGGAGCACACAGAGCCATTCCCCACAGCCTGTCTGTCTGTCTGTCCATCCAGGGAACGGGAGCACACAGAGCCATTCCCCACAGCCTGTCTGTCTGTCTGTCCATCCAGGGAACGGGAGCACACAGAGCCATTTCCCACAGCCTATCTGTCTGTCTGTCCATCCAGGGAACGGGAGCACACAGGATCCCTCTGGCAGGAGACCTCTCCTGCCCCTCACACCTTGGAGGGCTCGGCCCCAGGATTCTCCAGGCAGGGGAGGCAGCAGGGTGAGGATCAGCCCTTGGGCTCTCTCAGGGCTGGGATTTGCTGCCTGGTGCTGTGTTTGGTGTTATCCCAGCTGGACGCCCTGTGGAGGGTGAGATGCTCTTGGAGAAGAACCACAGTCCCATGGAAGCCAGGGCTCTGTGCTCGGTGTGTCCCACCCTGTCCCCCCTCTGGCGGGCAGCTGCAAATGCTGCTTGCATTTCTGTGGAAGCCAGTGAAAGGCCTGATCCCTCCTCTCCACAGACCCTGCCTGGGTGCACAAACACACCCAGCTCCAAACTGAGGTGGGAAGAGACAGCAGAATGAGGCCTGAAGACTACAGCTTAATAATCATGAATTATCTGTTCATTATCCCAATAAATAGTGAAAAATCTCTTCCTCCTTTCCTCCTCCCATAAAGCTGTATCTATAATTTTCCTCATTTTCCATCTGTGCTCCATCATATTTCCACTGAGTGATCATCCTGCTAAATTACATTATTTTTATTGAAAGGTACTTTGGAAGGCTGGATACTGTTCATGTCTTTTCCTTTTGTTATTGATCTTTGTGATCCCATTGCCGAGGTGTAAAATATATAAATAAGGCTCAGGTACCCTTCCTTTGAAATCTCACCTGGTAGAAATGTTCTGCTATAGATTATGAAGGCTGTAGCATTTAATAATATCAGGCACAGCAAGGAGAAGGCAAGATTTTGATGTCCTTATGAATAGTGAATGCTGGAGGAGGCTGGCACTGTTCAAGGTCAGTTAAAATCTGCTCCAAAGTTGCTGTTTCTTTGTGAGCAGAGGAGTTCCTGCCTGGGAACTGCCACATGCAATGTGTTTGTACAGAGCCCAGGAACAATGTGGGTTGACCCAGCAGGCTGGAAGCTCAAATGCAATGGTAAATAATACTGATCTTAATAGCAACCTGTAAAACCTGTAAAAACTTCCTAAAAAGCCAGGAAATCTGCACAGATCCACCGGTGCTGCCATGGCCTGATGGATCATCTGGCCTGGCTCTGCTCTCAGGGAGGTCAAGAACACACCAATATTGGGTTTACAAGGATGATGGCTAGATTGAAAAAATGCTATCCAAGAAAAAATGTTCAATTAAAAAAATAAATCTGGATCTACCACTTCAGGTAAACAGTAATAAATTTCAAAGGATTAAGAGAACTGAGGCTTCAGCAGGACAGGATTATTTTAAGGGAGGGCTGATGGTTTGGAGGGAGTTCCTTGCTTCAGCAGGATTTTGCTTCAGGAAAAAGGCCAAGCTGTTTCTTTTCCTAGCTCTGTCTCCTCTCATTCGATTTTACCCAGTTTATCCTAAAAAAAATCTATTTTAAAATGGAACTTCCCCACAGACTTTTTTTTCCATTGAGAACCATCATTTTCCAAAAAGACATTGTCAGGAGAATGCCATTTGAATGGAATTATCAAGACTTCCACGGGATGAATCCTCTTTTTTTGGCTGATGACACGGGGAGCAGAACCCTTGGTAAATTCTGCTCACAAAATTGTGGTGACACCACTGCAGGCAGGCACATCCCAGCATGTCTGATTCTCCTGGAAGGATCTCTCAGCTTCTAATATTTGTTGCTAAGAAGAAATGAAAGTTGAAGAGCAAGCTAAATTCCCTAAAATAGAATTTTGTACCACTGATTCACACAATTGTCCTTGACCATGTAACAGCCATAGTGGCTAAGAGTGGAACATGATCAGAGCAGCTCCTCCTGCTTGAGAGGGATGAGAAAATAAAATCCAGAGAAGAAAAAAATCTTCTATTTTGGTATACTTAACACATACAGTTATCTACATGTCCTATATATCATTTAACAAATTGCTTTGCAATTCTTACAGGGCGTGGTATAATGACTGATTTAAAATCACTGCATTGCTTAAACTGCATTGTTCTTCATCAAGTTGAGTCATTTTTATGTGAAGTGTCAAGCTCTCTAACAAATAACTGCTGCCAGACAAATCAAGTTCCTCATCTTAAAGCTACGGCTAAATAGTTTATAGCTTTAATCTGCTCACTGAGGTGTGCAGTCTATGACAGTAATTATAAATGCAAGGAGAAATTATAGCTGAATGCTTTAACTGCATTAGGAGCCATTTGATGAACAATCATGATTGCCTGCTCATTTTCAACAATAGAGGGCAAGTTAGTGTCAGTGCATTAGAGGATTTTCAGTTCTGCTCTGCTCTTTCTTCCATTTACCACAGAATGTCAGTTGTCTCCTATAAAGTAGAAAAAAAAGCGCCGCAGAAGCTTTAAACTTGATGGTTAAAAAAGACAAAGGAGGAAACAGAGAGAAAAACTGTTTATCATTATGACTTTTTTTTTTGTTTTGCACAGCCTTACTTTCAAATTAGTTCATCTCAGGTAGCTGCCTGTTCACTTATCAGGGTCTTTTGAAACAGAAATCTCCCCAGTAAGGTTGGGTAATTTGACTTTATGGAGATTTATTTCTATCAAAATTTGCAGCCAAGGCCACAGAGAGCCTCAGTTAGCGACCAGTTCCAAGCCAATCCCACCTGGCTCTAAAGTGAGAAATACAATTCTGCCTTGCCTTTTTCCTCAGAACAACATAAAAATTCTACTTCAGTTGAAGAAATGAACAAATGTTCTTCAAGGTACAAGTCAACATACAAATTACTTCTAATTAAAGCCATGTTTCCTAATGTTCATGGGTTTTCTATGAAGAATAGCAATAAAAACAAATTTGAAGTGGGTTAAATGAAAGAGAATAGAGATGTCTGATTGTTGTATATTACACATAATCTTACTTTATATTACTAAACCCATATCACTTAGAAGAATTCAGGAAAACACCAAAGATTACTATAAAAGAGATATATATATCTTTTTACATTTAAGAAGAATTCATAGCAAATTTCTTATAAACAGCCTCACAGAGGTCTTAAAAATAAATCTATACCCATAACACATTTTTCTACAGTACTAACCTAGATTATTCATTTATATTTTTAATGATAGCTAACATTTGACAATATAACCTCTACTAGTAAATGCCATTGAAATATAAAGTACTTTATGTATCTCTATACTTCAAGTATTCTTTCCACTGTTTTATTTCCATTTATTTCAATCTATAGTCTCTATTTTTATGCCTATTTCACTGCAATATTGCCTGCAAGAAGGAAACATAAATGCATGTGTGTGTTTTAAGAGTCTCAGCTTTATATTTCTCCTTTCTAAATACTCTGCTCTCCTCTGTTATTATTCAAATGTATACTGGATCTTAAAAATAACATGGTAAGAGTAAGTAAACTCTGAAAATCCCTGTTATTTGATTTAGTATCCTTGCAGATTTCTGAAGAATTCATATGAATAAACTCAGGCCTCCCCACTCCCAACCTAGTCAGAACTTCAGGGAGGCTTTCGGCTCCAAAACTGTAATAAAATCTTTACAATGCCATCCCAAATACCCCATCATTTCAGACAATTTGTGCTATCATGCATACCAACTGAAATTATAGCTCCAGATAACAGTGCCATCACTCTGTCATTGCAATTTAAATATATTTTTTCAAAGGTAAGATACAACCTGCATCTTGATATAAATTAGAAATGGATGAGTATTACGAGGACAGCAATTTCTCGGCATCCAGAGGCAGGAAGGACAGTCCCTTATTTATGTAGTTACACATCACCTGAATAATATGTCTCCGTGCAGGTTATTATAATGCAGAAACCACTCTTTTTTTTCCCCTTGAAGATTTTTTTTCTCCCCTTTTGTATTTGTTCCTCCAATCCTCAGCAACACTAACGTGTTTACAAAGGTGGGTGTTTGGTTTGCCTCTGAGTAATAACACAGTGCTTTCAAGACCAAATCTGAAACATTTGTCACACATTAAGCCATGAATGTGCCAAAATAACTGTTGTATTAATATATCTGGCAGATAGCTTTTGTTTGATAGTCCCCAAATTATTGGTTTGCTCTGATATCTCTTGTGTGAAAACTATGAATGGCAGAGTCTTAATAATCATTTGGTGGGGAAGGAAACAAAGTATGGGATGTTTATCCCTACCCAGTCTCTGGGGGTGTTGATTTGGAGTGGCCAGGAAAACAAGCAACACTCTAATGTTGGGTTAAAGTGCCCAAATAGATACTTTAGGGTATTATCCCTATTTAGAAAACAAACCCCTCAGGAGTGAGATGGAATTTTGCTGGCTAAAATATGCAGGAAGCATAAATCTCCTCCAATGCAGACAGCAAGTACAAGATGTATGCAAAACTTAAATCTTACTGCACTTGAACACTGACATTCTACTCCATGGCAATAGCTTACAGTACCAGCCCAAAGTAACCCCTTGATCAGTGGTTTAAATTATTCAAAAGTAGCATTTTTAATGGAGCTTAAGTGATACAGAGCCCTCACGCTGGCTTTGGCAGCAGAAAGTGTTTCCTAAAAACATGAATATTTGCAGCAAACAAATGGGAAATCTTCCCCCAAATGGGGACTGAACCCCATCCTCTCAATCAGCCAGAGGATGGCCACAAAGCCAAGGTGGCATCAGTGACAACTCACAGCACATCTTTAATTTTCACCATCTCACAAATTCATTTTCTGAATGTTATTCAGTAATGAACACCTTGGAGAAAACCTGGATCTGCACATGGTTGTTCTGTGAACACAAGCAGAGCCTGAGTCTGCTGGAGGAATTGCTGGGAACAACTAAACAGAACCCTCCTGGAAAAAAAAACTGGTTAGAACAAAAAACTTCTGTTTGGACTTTTAGTTGATGTTCTGCATATTTATTTCAATCAAGAATATTCAGGTTTGTGAATCAAGTAAAATTAAAAATGCAAAAATGGTGTGGCATCTGAATATTACATTACATGTTATAAACATTGGTTGTGGCAACTGGTGTATCTTGCAGCAAAAAAATAGCAACACTAACGCAGCAGTATCCTACTAACAGGTCTTGGAAATATTAAGCTTGTAAAAAATCTCAATTAAGCAGTAGCTCCCCCAGGTTATACGAGAACTTGCACTGAAGTCAGTGATGTTTATGGATTGACTTCCACCAACACGAAGCAAAATATAATCAAACATCTTAAAGATTAAAAAAGGAATGATGGAGAGAGAGGTTAAAATGATGTGACAAAAAAGGCCACTCACAGTAGCAAGTGTTTAAGTAAGTGTAAAATATTAAAATATTTTACAAAACTGAACATCCAAATATCAACAGAAGAATAACTGAACTTCTCCATAGGAACTTTTCAGAGCTATTTGTAGATTCTCAAGGCTGTGTTTGAGATTATGAGAAACTTGGAATAATTGAGATTTTGCTAATTTGACTTTTGAATTTTCTTCTTTTTCCCCATCCAAATCAGATTTATTGGTGTGCTAGCACTGAGTGAGGTAATAACCTTTTGGGTTTCAGTGCTCTTTATCTGCTTTTTTCCATTCTCACTGCAAAGAGCAGCACTTAGTTCTTGCATTCCACACCAAAGTGCAGTGGATGTGAAATGATTTATTCTTAGGAACAAAAGAGAAATGGGCAAACAGCTATTTTGCAAATAACGAGCAGCAACATTTCTCTCTAGGGCAGTGTGGGTTTGCATTGACCAAGCTCTCTTCCTGAAAACGTTATAAAATGGATGTGTGCATGCGGGGGAGGAGCGGCGCAGCACACATGATGCATTTTATACTCTTTTCCTACTTTTACCAAAGCACAGAGCCTGACGGAGCCTCCTGGAAATGCTGAAATGAAAACTCACTATAGAGCATGCATACCTTAAGAGTTATTCTTCATCCACTTCTGCTACAAATTGTGAATGGTGTTCTGGTGACTTGCTGTGTGTTTTGCTTAGATGAAGTTTTACTGCATGTTTGCTCGCAAATGTCCGACAGCACAACTTACATTTGAACTTAGAGTCTGTGTCCTCTTCTCCAGCTATTGTTTCAGGAGACCTTTGAACTGAAACTCTGGAGATTTCTTGCTCTACCTTGGTTTGCTGCTCCACAGCCAGCCTGTTCATGTCTTTCATTTGGAAACCTAGGTGGGATTCTAAGTGGCTAATGTAAGTAGAGGGGGTTCGGAACTGAGATGCACAGTCGCTGCAATAAAAGACTGGATGTCCTTTGTCCATGTTTTTCAAAAACTTTGTTCCTCCGGTTTTCCTAAGTTGATACTTGACATTTGCCAACCAGTGGCTGATGGTGGTCATCGACAGTCCAGTGAATTTGGAAATCTGCATGCGCTCTTGTGGGCCTAGATCTGATAATAAATATTTACCTTCAGATGTCTGGAAGAGGCTGGAAGCAAACTGAGCTTGCAAAATGAGCAGATGCTGAGGGTTCCAGTTTGACTGCCTGCCCTTCCTTTTATGCAGAGTGGAGACTTCTGTGGAGACGTCCTCGAAGCGTCGGACATCTATTTCCAACTTCATGGACGGAATCCTTGAGGATGCAGCAGGTTTTGGTGTGGTAGCTTTGGGAAGAACTTTGACCATGTCGGCGATGTCAGACAGAGCATGCTTCTGAGGTGGAGAAGTACAAGATTGTGCTTGAGCTGACTCAGCTTTCTTGCCTTTGGATTTGGTCAGGTCAATAGGCTGATCATTGTTTTCAAACAAATAGTGCCTGGATACGCTTGCAGGCTTTGGTGGGGTTGGAGCGGGAGATAAAACTGGCTTCTCCATCATGTTTAGATTGGGTTTGTGGAACATGGAAATTGTGCTAGAGCTGGGGCTGCAGCTGGATTGAGGCTGTAAGGGCTCAGTGGCTTTGCCCAGGTGATTGTTCAGGACGGACTGCAGTGCGCTCAGGGGGTTCACACAGGGCAGCTCTGAGGAATGGTTGGCAGTGGCACAACCATTACTGAGAGAAGCTGCCGGTGGCTCCTTGAGGACTGGCTTTTCTTTTCCACTGTCCTCTTTAATTTTGTCTTCTTCTTTCAAGGGACTTGGTTCTGTCTTTTTTGGCTCTGCAGAGGCTTCAGCTTTGAGGGGAGGTTCCCTCTCACTCTGGCTGAGCGAGGCTGGCTCAGCCTGGACACTCTCCTTAGCATAGTCCTTATGCACCTCCTCCTTGTCCTCAGCCTCCTTCTTCACTTGAGTGCACTGGCTCACGTTTGCTGAGATAGGGACCAGAGGCATCACCTTCCACTTGGGTGCTATGGGCCTCAATTTATTGGTCATGGTTGGCCTGATTTGGAGCACCTGGGATCCCACAGGCAGGGACGGCTTGGCTGCCTCAGAGAGCTGGTAAGCTGCGTGGATGCTGGGATATGCACTCCAGCTGGGAGCTCCGTTCTGAGCTTTATTGATGGCTGTCGTGACAGTGTTCTCCAAGGACTTTAAAATGTCCCCACCACCCTTTGAACCATCTTCTAAATCTTCTTCTCGGAGGTACTGATATTTCATTGTGGGATCCAGGGGTTTCTGAAGAGTGTCTTTGTACTCCTCAGTTTTCATTGCTTTCTCATCTTTGTTCGCATCATCAGCTTTATCTTTTTTACTTTCTTTTTTAAGTTCAGAGGCAGGGCCGATGCATTCTGCAGATGATTTACTGGTTGATTTTGGAACGGGGCTGTCACTGGCTGGTGCTTCAGACAGCGATTGCATTTTTTCCACAGCCAAAGGATCCAGAACAAGTTGCTTTCCTTTCTTTGAAGCTGAGCTCGTGACCTTCAAGAAATGGCCAGTGACCATCATGTGGGTTGTGAGCTGCTGCAAAGTATCATGGGAGCTTCCACATTCCATACACTTCAAAATCTGGGATTTGCAGGCCTCGAACTGCCAGGTGTAGCTGGCCCCGTTCTGGTACCCGTAGCGGTTGTTGGAGGAGAGCTGCAGGTTCGCGTTCTTCTGGGGAGAGAAGGTGTCTGAGAAAGACCCTGTCGTGGAGTCGGGGGAGCAAGGCCTGTTCACATCAAACACACGTTTCTTGGCTGGAGTGACCATTTTTGAAGAAATGGTTGGTACCGGCTCCTTCAAAGGCACTTTTTGGTAATGTTTTGTTTTTATCATATGAACACTCAGATCTTGAAGGGAATCAAAAGAGTCACCACAGAACATACACTTCAGAACTTTTTGTGCATCTTCCTTGTCCATGTCCTGGAAGGCCCTTTTCCGGGGCTTGGAGTAGCTGGTAGGTCTGTGCTTGTCCTTTTTGTGGTTGTCGTCCTGGTAGTGGCCTGTCTCGTTCATGTGGACCGTGAGCTCTACCAGGGTGTCGTAGGCAGCGCTGCACTGCCGGCAGCGGAACCGGCTGGCGCCCGTGAACACAGTCCCGCACATTTTGCTGCTCTGCCTGTAGAGCTGCACTGAGCTGAACAGGTTGGGCTTGGAGACAGGCCTGGAAGGTAAATTCTGCTGCAAGCTTTTGGACAGTGCGTCTTGGTGCCAATCAAAATCAGCTTTGTTCCCTCCGTTCCTGTTGTCGCAACTCTTCTTTTCAGAGTTGGACAACTTGAAACCCAGCCCCAAGCCTGTCCAGTAAGAGTCCGACAGGATGTTGGCATAGACTGCTGTCATTTTATCCATGCAATCGTGTGCTTCACTCTGGGCTTTGGGGTGGGCACTGCTTTTGGGGTCCTGGGGCTCCCTGGAGCAGATGCTTTTGATATCTGCCACATGGTCACTACTGTCACTCAGCAGTGACTCGTTCTCCGCGTCCTGGTTGGATATGTGACTGACAGGGGAATTCTGGAAACTGAAGTTTCCTTTCTGCTCAGGACCCACTTCGTGCTCCTCATCCGTGCCAGTGTCATTGCTGCTCTGCAGCTGAGCAGTGGAGTTGTTGTCATCGTCATCTTCTTCCTCCTCCTTTATATCTTCCTCTTCCTTTAAATCTTCCTCTTGGACGTAACCTGAAATGTAATGTCAATATATGAAATAACCTGTTAAAGGAGAATGTTTCAGTTCCACTTTTCTGCTTTCACTATGTATTTTCTTTACTGGATTTTGTTTTAATCTATAACTATATTTTCTGTTAGTTCTGGAAGTGAAAAAAGTCAAATGATGTCTCCTTTTTGGGAAGATTGCTGCATTTTGTTGGCAGATGAACATAATTCTTTATAACTGCTAGAGATCCCGAGTTAATAATTTTCCTGTCATGGGAGTATAATTCTAACTGTCCTGTAATGGGACAGTTGGAAAATTCATATGTAAGAATTTAAAGTTTATACTAAAAGCTTCAATTCTATGAAATTGTTTTTAGCCTCAGTGAGAGAAGGGGTTGAATTTGCAAGGAAGAGAAGAAAAATAAGTGCCATAATCTTCCTGGTTCAGAGCATCATCTAGGTACAGTAACCTTTTGCCACTTGATCACCTAAAAATACACTTTAGGATGTACACAAATAATTTGTATGTCAAAATACAACATCTGAAAGTGTTAATAGGCATAAGTGAAACCCTTCTTTTATAAAAGTAATGTACTGTGTACCATAAAAGCAAATTGTGCTTCAGTTAAGTTTTCCTTTGGAAGGTACATACAGTCATTTATTCCTCACAAGATCCTTTGTCCTTCTCTAGGAAAAGCAGAAGTACCAGACAGCTGCACATCCCCCACAATATGGATAAAATTTGCTGCTTAATTAGGCATTGACATGTTTACTATAACCTTTACAGAAGAGTAACTTGTGCTGAGGAATTCTCTTTTTTTTTTTTTGGTGTCTGTGTAAGATACTGACACAATCTCACGTAAGTGGGAGAAATAACCAGTTCCAGAATCTCCAGAGGCTCTACAGGGAAGGCAGAGAGGGATTCTCCATCAGGAGCTGTAGTGACACACAAGGAGGAATGGCTTCAAACTGACAGAGAGGATGTTTGGCTGGGATATATGGAAGAAATTCTGCCCTGTGAGGGTGGGCACACACTGGCACAGGTGCCCAGAGCAGCTGTGGCTGCCCTGGATCCCTGGAAGCGCCCAAGGCCAGGCTGGATGGGGCTTGGAGCAGCCTGGGAGAACAGAAAGTGTCACCCATGGCAGGGGTAGCGCTGGATTCTGTGACTCTGTGCAGAAAGCGCCATCAAAATTTCACAAAACCATCAGTCACATCTGTTTTAATGGTTTAGGGGTTTGGGCAGCTTTAAAAACACATTTCAGTGTCCTCCCTGTAAAAGCATTTCTGTTTATGTAAATGATTTAAATTGCTGTGGGCATTTTAAGGACAGTGGAGACCAGTTCTGCAAGACAACCTCGGCTACAAGAGATGCTCGTGTTCTTCCAACAGGGCTTTTTAGTAAGATTTCATTGGACATGAAGGGATGGAGCTGGTTAACAGAAATAACATTAATTTAAGTGGACTTTGCATTATTTATTTTAGAAGTAAAGAGTGTCTTATATCTGTACACCCACATGCTTTAAATGCAGAGTCTGTAATAAGAAGCATAAATTTTGCACGTCACACTGATGTCCATGTAATAAATTGTTGAGTGACCTGTTCTCTTCCCACCAGTTCTCCCCCAGGCTTATTCTGACATTCCAAACCTCTGAGATTCTCATGTGTAACTGTGTTACAGGGAAGAAATAATATGAGAGAAATCCAAACTCGGTAACTGGATGAATTTTTCCTCCCTTTCCTAGATGAGAATTTTTCCCACCCAAATTAGACAGGCCCAGGCAGATGTAAGATGGGAAAAGTGCAGTCCTGAAGAAGTGGGAGACTGAAATGTCACTATCATTAAGAATTGACAAAACTCAGGAGCTTTAAAGCATTGAATGGAAGCAGTTTTTGGCTTCCTAAATGGAAATGCCACTTTGTTTAGTGCTGATTTACCTCAAGATAGTGTATGTAAAAATCATGACATCAGTAAGGATAATAATATGGATAATAACAAAAAATATAATTCCAAATTATTTGGTTTCTTAATTCCTCTCTGTGTCTTTGTGATTGGATTCATGGCAACCTCAGAATCCTTCTCTAGGATGAGAGCTGCAATAAACAGCTGGTTCCTCACTCTTCAAAAAGGACATTTTCTTAGTCATTTCTGGAATATTTCCACAGAGGAGCTAAAATAAACCAGGTCCAGTTAATACACCTGCAAAACTGGGTTTAAACCCACCCTTGGAGCTGGGACCTTTCCCTGCAGAGAGCACCAAGCCAGGCCCCCAGGAGGTGAATCCAGCACTGACATCCAGGACTACCCTGGGAGTGGCACCACGTTATCCATCACTCCTGACCTGAACTGGGGAGTGTCAATACAGCTTTTTGTCAAAAGTGTTCATTCTCACTGTTAACTTTTCCACCAGCGGATACTATTTTTACTCAAATTTGCTCTTTTTCCATGTAGAGAAACATTTATTAAAACACATGTACATATATATACATGTTTCTTTCCAAGACTGGAAAATTTATTTTCTGCCAAGAGAAGGGACAGTGAATCATTGTCCAGAACAACTCTGCTAATCCATGTAAAACCCATGGCACCACCTGCACTTCTTCAGCCATACACACATTCCAGTTTTCCTTGAAACAATATCATCAGGAAAGCAATCTCACAGTGCTAGAAGGTGATCTTGTTTCCTCCTTGTCTGGCTTCAGCTCAAACATCTTTTTGTGTTTGGCAGAAGCTGTTTCTTTCTCTGAAAGGTTCCAAGCAGATAATGGATAATGACCACTTCTCATTCCTCCTTCTCCAAGATGTCGAACTGCATTAAGCACCCACAGACAAATCTTAACCTGGCTCTTTGTAGGAGTTCAGAGCTACAGTTTCATGCCATCTGAAAATCAACTGAAGAGAGAAATGGGCAGCTGGGGGAAAAATAGTTCCCTACTCCACTGCATAACTCTTTATCAAAGACATTTTGGAATTTATTGGGATTAAAACCAATGGAACACTTTAGAAAAGCAATGGAATTCTATGGAAAGAACTCTCAAAATATGAAATTTGCCATAACAGAGTGAATTATAGAATTTCAGAGTTTTTAAGGCTATGTTCAAAATTTCTGTACTACAAAAATAACTTCCTGTTAAGTTCTCCAAGGTAGAAAGAAAACACAGGGAAAGATTCTTGAGAGGCCCAGAGAGCACCTGGCTCTGAATGATGGATGGAAGGGACAAAGGGACATTTCTGTCACCTGGCCTGAAAGTCCTGGTATTCAGTTTTAGTTCCAAAGCCAGCTGCAGCCTGAAGAAGGTTTTGGACATCCTCAGAAAAGGCTGAAGATGCTCAGTTGTCTCTTTGCTGGGAGGCCAGTTCATTAATTTAAATAATGGGGCATTTTTTGCAGCTTTTGTTGCTGTTACTATTTACCATCACACCCACTCTCAGTTTGCAGTGGCTCAGCGTGGATCACCACCATGGTGATGAATTTTGTACCCAAAACAACTTGGCACCTCAAAGGAGGGATTTTTCCCAATACTCCTTCGAGGTTTTTTTCCCCTAGAAATTCGTTGTTCAAGTAGTTACAGCAGCTGATACCAAGGCATGAATTCCTGCCTCTTGCAAAGTAGGAGAAGGAACACCCACCACCCTCCACTGCAGGAGGACAGGAGCAGCTTCTGCAGGAGCAAGGAAAAGAGTAGCTTCCACTCTGCCTGAATTCTAACACACAAAGGCAATTCCATGAAGCCATAACTATTATTTATATACAATGCTGAAATGAAGCTATTTGGGGCTTTCATTTTGTTGTTCTTTAATTAGAGTTGTATTATAAAGTTTTCTATTAAATATCCAATTTCCTACTGGTTAAGAAGGCAAAACACCCCCGAGTTTCAGTGGGCTCTTAGCAGCAAACCAGAACAGATTATGTCCCTTACACTTCATCCTGCACAGTTATGAGCCAAATGATCAGTGGCTGGAGGGAACTGCTTGTGAGCGACCCATAAACTCAAAAACAATAATAAAGCAGAAAAAAAACCAATACAAGCAAAAAGAGAGGGGAGCTGATGTGAGCTGCTGAGCTGAGTGCAGAGGAGGGAAGGAATTATTGTGGAGGTTTTTCTTGAATATTTTTCCTTAAGGATAACATTGTTTGCAGCGCAGTTATTGAATAAAAAGCAGCAAGACATCCTTTCAGTCAGTTTGAATCCATTCCATGCCAGGTCCTGGCTGCTGCAGGAAAGGATTCCACCATGGCTGGAGCCAGGAGCTCCAGTTCCTCACACGAGAGCTCTGAGCGTCATCATTTGCCTCTTGTTAAAAGTATTTGTTGTTTTCTACAAACTCCCGGAACTGACAATGCCATTTTTACAACCAGCTGATGGTGATTGGTGATCCCCAGATTGGATTTCCAACTAAGATGCTCCTAAAGAATGTTGTGACTGCAAAGAGCTCAACCCCCTTGCCCCAACCACCCCAGCTCCCTCCCTCACACCACACTCCTGTCCTGGCCTCAGCAGGCGAGGTTTGGGGCAGGTGTCACACACCAGGTGAGGTTTGGGGTGGGTGTCACACACCAGGTGAGGTTTGGGGCAGGTGTCACACCCCAGGTGAGGTTTGGGGTGGGTGTCACACACACCAGGTGAGGTTTGGGGCAGGTGTCACACACCAGGTGAGGTTTGGGGCAGGTGTCACACACCAGGTGAGGTTTGGGGTGGGTGTCACACACACCAGGTGAGGTTTGGGGTGGGTGTCACACACCAGGTGAGGTTTGTCACACAGCCACACGTCCCCATCCCTGTGAGCCCCACTCAGTTCCTGGGGCAGGCACAAGGGCTGCTCTCCAAGATGCAGCATGGCCTGGAAAATTCAAGGCAGGCAGTAGCAGCAAATATGCTTTCCTCATTAGTCACTTTAATTGCACCACTGTAAATCACTTTGCTGATGAAAAGAGAAGTCTGAAACTTTTGTCTCCCTTTGCCTTTCTTCTGTTTTCTCGTGTCCTATTTATTGTTGTAGAAAACAGCAGAGTGGCTTTGTAAATTTATAGATTACTTCATTTAAAATCCAACTTTCAAATTATGTTTTCCTTCTTTCATTATCCTGGGTTGCCCTAAGTACCAATCTAAATTTCTTTCAATGGCATGAGCTACCAATCAGAATCACAAAAAAATATATATCTATAGAAATTGAAATTGTAATGAGTCTTACCAGTGTATTGCTAGCACTTTGGTTCATTTGATATGAACTTTGTTTTTTTAAAGTACCACATAGTAAGGCTTTGAAACTTCAGTTTGTAAAAAAAACTGTAACAGCCTTACAGCCTTTGAAGTCACTACTGATATAACTCTGAACAGATCCATTCAAGTTCAACTAACATCAGACAAATGTTTAGTGTATCAGAGGAAGCCACAAAAGCAAGGATTTCATCAATATTTCACAACAGCCTCAGGGAAACTGTAGATTGCAATGCTGTAGGGCAGCTAATGGAATTACACACAAGGGTTTTGTACATTTAAAATAAGCAGCTACTAAAAAAATTACCCTTCAGTTTGATAGAAACTGTATAAAACTGCAGATGGGAAACAATTAAATAGCTACCAACATTTATCCATGTCAGCCTGATAGGTCATTTAATAACAGGTATTTCTTTCCTCCTTTCTTTTTTTTCCTGGTAGGGCAATAATAAAGATTAACATTTATGAAAAGTAGCATAAAATATAGTGCAGCCAAATGAATAATTAAAGATGCTTCTGAAGAATTTGTTTGCTATTGTATGGCCGTGAAGACTGCTCTCCAGTAATGAAGTACATTTATATTAACTACAATTATAAATAGAAAGAAGATGAGGATTATGTTTATGGACACTTGCTTGTTATCCTAAAAAAAAATAAAAATAAATCTTTGGCTTGTTTGTATTGAATCCATGGCTTATCTCATGTTCAGCACATTCTCCTGGAAAAGAGCTGGGCCTGGCTTGGAGCAGGTGGAGGAGAGCACAGGACACACAATAAACCCTGAGAGATCAACGACCAACATTTCCCTGGAGAGGCTCCTGGGCAGAGAGGAGAATTCAGCCCTGAAAGCACAAGGTTTAGTCTAAAAACAGAACCAAGGTTTAGTCTAAGAACAGATCCACAGAATCATGTTCCTCTTCATTGCTATACTCAGTGTGCAAAGAGCTTGCAGAACCAGCCCTTCACAGCTGGGTTTGGGGGTTTAGCTTGGGAAATGGCTGTTTTTGTTAATAACTGATCAATAATATAATGGAGAGACAAATGATCTGATTACTGTTGTGAAAAGGCCGATTATTGCTTGGCCAAGCCAACTCAAAACAGACCAGCTTGGCTAAATCCAACAGAGCTCATGGAGAAGTTAAGACCCAGCTCAAGAGAGCTCCTAAACCTTTGTCCCTTTTGGGGTAAGAGCAGTAGGAATTACAGAAAATGGTTAGAGATGGAGCCAGCAGCGTTTCCCCATATTTTATTAAAGCTCAGAATTCCTGCCCAGCTGAAGATGCTGCATAAAGATGAGCCCCTTGCAAAAAAGGATTGCCCAGAACCTTCTGACTTGATTTTAGAAAATATTAATATTACTTTTAATAATATTTAATAAGTTTTAAAATCATACTACTATAACCTTGGTCTAAAGAGCAGTGGGCTTTTGCATTTTGCTTTTGGATATTCAGTTCCAGTGCAGCTCCAGTAAGATCTGCTTTAAGCCAGACCTGCCAGTAATTCTCATAAATCTGTGCTGGTTACTCAGAGCTGGTTAAATGCTGCAGCATCATTTCTCTCTCAACATCTCTTTAGATAAGGTACATAAGTAGAAAGTGGGAGTATAATGAAATCTGTCTTCTTCATTTGCCTGCTTTGTTTTGATCTTGCATTCCAGGCAATAAAAAACTGCAAATAATTTTGAAGTGTGATTTTTCCCTTGCCGGGATCACGGTGTTAAAGGAAGAACGCACAGAGCATCAAGTGGCTGATTTCCCTCTTTTTTTTCCTTCCTGGAACATCCTGCTGCATGTGGTGGTCCAAATGAATACCCTGCTTCTTTGGTGACAAATATGATGGCCAGCAAACATTGACTTTTGACCATTAGGCTTGCCTGCACTTACAGCCACATCACCATCAGAGCACTAAGGCAGCATGAAGGTCATTGCCCCGACAGCATCTTCCTTCCACCAACTTCCCAGAGATGTAAGCAATAAGCACTTGCAAGAGATTGATATGATACTTTGTGAGTAATTTGGATGAACTATAACACTAACCCAGTAAAGTATTATAATTTTAAATGTGTCCAGAAAATAATTGAAATTCTGGTTTAGCTTCATCATAATGCACAGTGCTGGGTATATTTAACAGCTGACTAGTTTAGCATGAATATTGCTTTACAAATGAGGTCATATTGTTTTTAAGAAACAATATTGCTATCAAACATGTTTAGGAGGAAAAGCAAGAGATTATGAGTACACTTTTAACCTTTCTGTCTCTTTCTATATCTGTTTACTATGGTGATTTAGGTGCTCACTGTTGTTTGAAGGCAAACATAGAAGGTTCTGGCATTTAAAAGAGATCCAGTAATGAGCAACTGGCAGTCAGATTCTTTCTTATTATTACTCTGTCACAAAATCTCTGTTCTACATCACTCCATCTTTGCAACACCAGTCAGAGATGAGAAAGGTCAGAACATCTCCTTCAGACGTGCAGACAGAGCAGCCAAGAGCCAGAAGCCAGCCCGGGCTGTGGGGAAAGCGGAGCCACAGGTAACAAACACAGGTAATAAACTGAGTTTCACTGCAGCAAAGCTTCTCCTCCTGCAGGCGCTGCATGGGCAGAGAGGGATCACACCACTGCTGTCCCCTCTGCAGAAGGAGGGATACCTAAACAAGCCATCCAAAACAGCATTTTACACAAAATATGGACAATTTCCATTCACCTCCACGATATTTGGATATTTCCTGCCAGGCAAGGGGCACACAGAGGGGCTGATCCTGATTTTCCTGTCTTGTTGCAGCCAACAGAGCCAAAGCTGCAGCAACTGGGAGAAGAATCAGCCTGTGATCCTTTGAAATCCCTTTCAAAATGGAAAAGCTCTTAAGGTCCTGCCTGAAATATTCTCTCTGAGAGGCACAACCTCAGGTGGCTCTGGGAGCACGAACTTCAAACCAGTTTTGTCTGGAATTAGGGGGAATCAGCTCCTATCACCCTCTTGCTTGCCAATGTAAACACACTGCGTGTTTATTATTCCCTCTGTTATTTCATCATTTATTTATTTGATTTATTTATTTGCTCTTTTGTTATTTACTGCCTCCAACAGCAGCGCTGCCCTGCCAAAATCTTCTACCAATGTGGAGTAAAATTCTTCCCTCCCCCAAAATCTCCCTGCTTTGATTCACTCCAGCATTTTCCTCTCTCTTTCCACCCAATTCTGAGATGCTGCCCCACAGTTTCCTTGCAGATATAAAGACCTTTTAATAGTAAGAATTCTAATAATTTTCAGTAGTAAACTTAGTACTGTTGGCTCTGCTCTGCAAAGAAACTTGTGCAAAACAAATCAATCCATGTCAAAAGGAAAAATGTCCAACTGATATGGAAATAAACACGGTGTCCAAGTATCTATCAAGATTCATAAAATAATGGAAATTTCAAGGGAAGAAAAAAAAAATCACAGAAACCCAAATATGAAGCTGTGTTCTTTTAAATTGGGTCTCAAATGATCCAAGGAAGGGTTGAGAGCCAGGGCCAGTGCACAGATCATTTACAGATCATAATCACCCCAGTCTCAGTCTGCATTCCTGCCCTGTCCTAAGTGATATCTGACATTTATCACTTGGGACAGAGCATGAAAAAAGAGGCAGCAACAACAGGAGACTGCAGCTGCACTGGCTCAGCTTTTCCTGAATCCCAGCAAGAAATAACAACTCTGAGTTATGGGCAAAAACCCCAGAAATCAGAGAGGTCATTACTGACAGAAACAACTTGTCCAGCACAGGTACCATGATGTCACCACTGCCGAAGAGAGGGACCTCAGAGGGTACAAAAAAACCATTTGTTATTTCCAGCAGAAGTGGATCTGAGGCCTGCAGGAGGTCACAAAACACTCCAGTGATCAAAAATCCAGACTGAAGTCCTGAAAGCTGAAAGGATGGATTAGCTATGACCCAACTCTCTACTACCCAGCTCTATAGCAGAGTAACAAAATTTTATACAAAACTTCATTAATTGCCCCACTTTTTTTTTTTTTTTTCTGGAGCCTCTCAGACTTGGAAGGAAACGCAGCAGAGGGCAATCTGACCTCTACCAAATTACTCAGAATACTGACTTTGAATGATGAATTACTGCTGCAGGCAAGTCCAAATATATTTTTTAAAAAGCCATTTAAAAAGGGCTATTTAAAAATGTTTACAGAATTAAAATGCAGTTATTATTGTTGTAGTAATCCAAGGATAAGTGCAGAATTTCCAAGTGATTAAATCCACACAAAAAACTAATTTCTCCATTTTTGTTTTAATTTCTCCCTCCTCCATTTCATCAACATTCAACTGGGACACCAGCCCTGGAGGTCTGCCCTTGGGCAGGGGAGCAAATGGGCCTGGGTGTTTATTGGGGCATCATTTTCTGTCTGTGTGGCATCATTGATTTCCTGGGGAAGGGCCCAAGCCAGGTCAGGATCAACTCTTTGAGCAGCCAATCCATCAGGTGGGAGCAGGTGGCATAAGGAATGGCTGGAAAAGGAGGAAAAGCTGAAATGGATGGAAGTGGGAAAGTAATAAGAAAGTGATCAGTGAAAGTAGAAGCAGCAGGAAATAAATCAATCAAAGCAGTGCAGGGCAGAGCTCGCTCTGAGAGGGTTCCCTTCAGCGTGAGCAGGGCTTTAACCTCCACAGCAACACAGAAATCTGAAAGGTTTTCCCTCAAAATTCTCCTGGGAACCAGGAGGATGAGCAGAGCAGGGTTTTTGGAGAGAATTAGAGAGAAAGCCCAGCCTGCTTTCTGAGAGATGCAGGGAGAGGCTGGGACAAGGAACATTACGGGGAATTCTGGACATTGCATTTCCATCCATGTTCCAACTGTGTTTGTTCTGTGGGAATGTGGCACAGGATCTGCACTCAGATTTTAAACAGACCCCTGGAGCAATAACTGAAATAAGAAATAGAGTGGGAAGTGCACAGTGTTCTAATAAAAGACTCACACACTAACTGGACCTCCTGAACAGAAACCCACCCAATAATTTTATTGAGGCTTGGGTTCAAACCAGGAAAATCCATTTGCCACCAAAAATCTGATTATTCATGACAAAAAATCTCTTGCACCTTATCTAGCACAGCTTTTGTACTGAGTGCTGATAATGTGAAAGCAAATCTTGTGATTTCTGCTGGTTTTATCAGTGGGAGCTGTGCAAGTGCAGCTCTGCAGAGCTTTCTGACAACACACGAGGATACTCTGGCTGTGGACACCAGGCCCTACTTGATTTGTTAAGTAGAGAAAGTCCCTTAGGATTTTATGGGTAAAGTTGATTTGGAGCTATAAAATTGAAGCATTTATTACAGACCAGAGGCCAACAACACTTCATTACAGACTGTCTAAACACTTTCAGTTTATCCACTAGGTTCAAATCCAAACAATACTTCCCTTTCAAAGCCTTTTGGCCGGGATTTCTTTCTCTTTCTACCAGCAATAACACCTTTGAAAATGCATTTTTAATGTGTTTATCAATCTAAAATTTAAATGAAGGCAAAGCCTGCCCTAGAACAAGCCAATACCTGCACAAGGTTTGTCTTGAACAACTCCCAGCTCTCCTTGTCTGCATGGGCTAATTGCTGTATCCACCAATGCACAGCTGGAATTTGACCAGTCTGTATCTGAATTTTAGAATTTTGTAATTTTATTTTATTTTATTTTATTTTTATTATACTGCTCCTTCCGTGCAGTCGGTTCCCTCACAAAATGGAAATGGGTTGCACAGAGAAAAACACTTTTAAAGGAAGAACTTGCAGAAAGACTGAAACTGCTTTTAATCCATTATTTAGGAATTTACCATGTTTTAGTCTCTGCCCCTTTTAAACAAGTCTTTAAACACTCATTTTTCAGATGCTAAGGATATATTAACTTTTCCATGTAAAAGTAGCTGAATTTCTTACTGGCTGAACTCTCCTGAAGCAAAAGGATTTAGGGAGAGGAAGAATTGGCTCAATGTTTTATTTTTCTTGGCTCTCTCTTGTTCCTGGTGCTGTTTCTTTTTGTCTGATGGGCACCCACAGATCAGAATCAAAGAAGGATTTAGGTTGGAAAAAACATCCATGGTTATTGAGCCCAACCATTAATTTCAGCAAATAATTTTTGAGGGTATTAATTCAAATTTGTGGAAGGCAGAGTGTTGCCCACCACTTTGGAAATGAAACAGTGAAAAATAAAAAAAAAGGATAAGATGATTTCCCATATTATTTTCTAATTTGTTCATCCTCAAGTGATTCAGAGACAACCTCTCATATGAAATTCATCTTCTTCCCTACACAATTCAGCTTCCTCCACCAGCATCAACTGCCCCAAGGTGGTTTCACCTCTGTCTCCTCTTCCTTCCTCATTTTTTGCCTTTCTCCTCGACACTGGTGAAAATGCTGATGTGGGAATGTGACACATGCAACACTGGAGGAAGCAGACAATTAAAGGTCACAAATTCAAGTGTTTTTCTGTTCCACCCTGCATAAACCCATTGCTGTCAGGGAGGCAATCATGTCTGCAAATGCACTTTACGGGGCTGAAATCTGCTTCTCAACTTAAACCATGTAACATTTAAATATCAAAAACTTTGTTTTCTAATGAGCGAAGTATTGAGGGGGGAGAAATGAATTATATGCTTGATGTATACTGAAGGCTGGGAAAATTAAGGCCATTTCCCATGGTGAGAATGCAGTGATTTCAGTTTGTGAGAATAAATTAAACCTTTGGGAGAATTTGTCTTCCATTAAATTGAACAGCTAAACAGGCACAGAAGATTTTAATGTCACCGCCAGCAAACCCCAAAGGTTACAAAAAGAAAAAGAAACAGTGTTTTCTTGCTTGGAAGTTCTCTGTCTCTCTACCTAAGAAAAGATTCAAACTGTAAATGTATGTTGAGACACAAAGACTCTTAAAGATCATAATTCCATTCCTATACCATATGCTATTAATGTCTGTCAACACTGTTTAGCCAGCAACTGCTGACAGAACCATATTTGCTATCTAAATACATCATAAATAAATCAGTAATGAACTGCTTTAGTAAACCTTCTGCACTGATTGGAAATACAGATCGAGTAAACAAACTCTGGGGATAACGTTTTGCAGCTCCAAGTACATACAAGTGTTTAATGTCAGTGACAAAGTCACTCACACCTCTCTGCAAGGCACCAGGCGGGGAAAGAAAATCCTAAGGATGGCAAAAGTGTTTAATCAATTGTAGCAAATGTACCTGTCAGCATTCATCATATTACCTCTCCTAGGTTGGGTTTTTTCAGCTGATGCAAATCTCAGCAAAGGGACTCTCAGCTGGGAACAAAACCCAAGCCCTGGGCTCAGTGCTGGTCCCTGGGCTAAGGAGAGGTCACCACACCTGGCTGAGCTTCCTGGGCTCTGCCAGGCACACCTGAGCCCCTGCCCACTCCTTGCCAGGCAAAAGAGCAGATTTTGGCATGAATATCAGCCTTTTCCAGGACAAAACCCAGGAATGCATCTCCAAGAGGATTCCTGATCCTCTGCAGGTTAGCTGGGAGTTTTGCACTGCAGAGGTTCTGCTGCTCTAGAAGGGGAAAATGCACATTTGTGCCAGATTTGGGCTTTGTGATGTGGAATACACTGAAATCGAAAACTTCAAGTACTTTGTGAAGGTACAAGATAAAAAATGGTAGGAAACATTCCCCTGTTTGTTCAAGCAAAACCTATCAAATGTCACCTGGACAAAAAGGAACTGTTCAGTGAAGAGGGGCTGGAACTGGGATTTATCTCATGAGGTGGAATACTGAGAAACAGGAATTGGAAGTAATGTTGTCTGTTAGATGTAAAAAAAATCCACCAGCACCATAAAATCGTAACTGGAAATAAATATTTCCAGTCTTCCCAACTCTTTTTTGACACAGGTTTTTTGAAAGTTACTTTCTGACAGCTTTCTGGTAATTAGACACCACAGCTTTATATCAGAAGAACAGTCTTAATTAAGACTGCAGAGAGATGCTAAAATTATAATTTCCTCTATGCTATATTTTAGCAGTAGAAATTCTTGGAGATTCCTGTGGGATGAGACTTTAGTCCAGAATAAAACAAGTGCTAATTTATCATGATACTTGCAATGGGTGATACTTTAAAAACCAGAATTGATCTCCTGGATGGAGGATGCACGTTTCTCTTGATGCCATCAGACAACTGAATTACCCTTTGTTTCCCCCCAAGTTCACAGCCTGGTGCTGTGTGAGATGCAGAAAAGTCCCTGTTTGCAAATTCAGGGCTGCCAAGGCTCAGAAGCAGTGGCAGGTGTTATCCTTTACAGCGGGAATGGGCTGGAGCAGCTCCTGTGCCCTTCCAGAGGGATGGAATGGGATCCATCCTGCCCTCCCTGCCTGCCTGGAGCTGGGTGAGCAGAGCCCTGGGAAGGGGAAGGAGCCTGGGCTAAAAGGAGCACAGCTCTGTGAGGGAAGAAGGGTAGAATCTTATCTTCCAATAAATCAGGATATAAATTTAAATTATGAGCACCTTAAGAAGACGGAGGTTCATGCAAAAGAATACAGTGTAAGACAAGGTTCCCTCTGGTGTCATTTGTTTTCGTGACAAGCTGCAGAGATTGCTGCAATAGAAGAAGTCCCAAGCTCCTAAATACCATCTCAAGTAGAGTTCATGTAAAAAAGAAGAGAAGCTGCACCGTCTGGATGATAAACATTCATATTTTACAACCTTTCAGTTTATTTACTGATATATCTTTTTCTAACTATATTTGTTGTTTGTATCAGCTTGCCTAGGCAAAACAGAGCCATACATAATTCAGGGCTAAAATTGCCATCAAGTCACCGCAGAATCGAAACAAATAGACCCCAAACGTATATTTTTCATTAATAACCCTCCATTACCAAGTTCCGACACTTGGAGCCCAAAAATAAATAAATAAAGCGGCAAGATAAAGAAGAAAGACACCTCATTATTTAAAGGCAGTCTCCCTGGCTGTGCGCTGGGAGCAGGTGGAGGCATTGTCTGGAAGCTGTGACCTGGGAGCAGTGGCCAGGGCTGGCGGGGACAGCACGGAGGAGCCATCAGCTCTCGGCCAAAGCTGTCACCAGCCCTCAAGCCTGCGAGACAAGGCTAAGTGTGGAGGCTCCCATGCCACTTACACATTTCATTTCTTGCTGTCTTCCTGTCCAAAAAAAGGAAGAAGAGGGGGAAAAAAAGGGAGGGGTGGAGTGGGGAAAAGGAGAGAGAAGAAAAAGAACTGTTAATTTTCAGCTGAAAATAGCAGCTGCTAATGGGCTTTTGCACTCCTTTAGCTGCTGCAAGGTCATGGTCAGAAGTAGCCTGTGATTGATTCTAAAGAGAAGCTCGGCTCATGTCTGTAATGGACATTAAAAAATCTGAAAGGAGCTCAAAAGGGAAAACAAAAATGTGACACATTTTATTGAGCCATGGAGTCCTCCAGGTTCTCAGGATGAACTTGGAGGGTGGAGTCATGGCCTGTTTTTTTAATTGTCCCTCATAATAATTATTGCATTACAAGGAACAATTAATGGTGTATATTAGTCTAACTTCATCAATTTTATGGCCATTTTATTGCTCTTTCTTGCAGCTGTGAGAGGCAGAGCCCGCCTCCTCCATCCCCGTGTGTAAAGGGTTAAATGAGATGAGTGACAGCCTTTCTGCATGATTTACAACTTGGAGCCCTGTAGTGAAACCAGCGCTTGATGGATGATCCTGAAAGACGGAGACTAACCATAAATCATGTCTTTGAATCATTGACAAAGATAAAGGAGAGAAAGAAAAAGCACTGGCATTGACATTCATTCTCCCAATAATGTACATTGACTAGTTACAATACAGAGCCTTAATTAAAAAAGCGAACTCCAAGTAGGCACCTCGGTGCGGCAGAGCCTCGTGCAAAGCACAAACACGAGTTCCAGCCGCATCCAGGAGAGCTCACCTCGCTGGGAACGGCTGGGATGTGCTCTTGGAAACAAAACCCAGCGAACATGCTCCTAACCTCCTCGGTATTCAGCACCCAGCTTTCCCTTTTTGTGCCGGTTCTTAATTTCAGCTCATTGTCAGAGCCCCCGCCCCGCAAGGTGAGAGCTGCGCTGTTTGAGGCGCTGCTGTGATGCAGAGATGCCAATCTCCGCAGAAAACAAAGGAAGGGCTATTATTATCCCTGCCGCACCAGAAATACAGGGATTGTTCCCGGAGATCTGCTGATGGGTTCAGAAAAAGGGGAACGTGGTTGTATATCGGGATAGCTCTGTGACACAAAGGTGCTGGAGCTCCGAGGGAAGCACATCCATCCGAGGTTTCCAAATTCCTGGTGGGGATGAGAAGAAAGCTCAAATTCCCTGAGGAAGAGATCATTGCTCAAGGTGCCACTCGTGCCCTCTCACAGGAAGGGATGCCCGACCTGCAAACATCAGCAGCCCCTGAATGACTTCCTTCCCAAAAGCACAGCCACCACCTTTCCCTGCCAGAGCTGGCACAGGGCAATACATCTAATATTGCACAAGAAGTGAGAGAAACCTCAAAAAAGCAGATTCCAAGAGACTAAAGAGATGCATAGAAATGAAATACCAAATGAAAGAATCTATGGAGAGAAGAGAAAGGCCTAGAGATGCTCATTCCCCACTGTGCTTAATCTTTTCAAAAGAAAGTCACAGATCTAAAAAGTTCATGTGCTCACGTGAGAGAAAACACCAGGGAATGAACTCCCAACTTTTCCAAGTCCGGTGCCTTTCCCAAATCTTTCCAATTTGTCAAGCATTTAATCCTCGTGGTTTCAAGAAAATATTGGGATTTCACACATGGCAAAACTCAATTATAAAAACAAAACAAAAGAGGACAAGCAGCACTAAGCAGGTTTTTGTTGGTTAAGGAAAGCAGCTTCTACCAGAGGGAACAACTTGAACAGCTGAGGATGCACAACAGGGCCTATTTTAGAAGGCACAACAATCATAATAAATTCCCTTTATTTATTTGCACAAAATACTTCCCACTCTTCCCTCTGCCTGGCCTTAGCTCTCCTTTTCCTCTCCTTTCCCAGTCCTTCAGGTGATTATGAGTATTTTCGAGTGCACATATCTGTACAGAAAATCTAAAGACTTCACAAACATGAGCACTCCTGTGCTGGCAGCAAAGTCAAAGTACATTGTAAAAATTATTTGACAATATCCAGCTCCTTATTTACAATTTGCAAGTTTCCTTCAGCACAGTATTTGTAATTCAAAACCTTTTCAGCAAATGATTCTTAATGCCAAGAGCATTTTGATGCAGGTTCACTTGGACCAGGTACACAGGAGGTTTTTTTTTCCCTGGATTGCACAAAATAGAGCTTGGTTTCAAATTTCTAAAGCAAATGCGTTGTCATGTTGGATTGATTGGATCTGCCATTTGTTTTCCTTAAGTATTTGCTGAAGTTTATTTTTCCAATAAACATTTCTATTACAAACAATTTCCTCAGATATTTACCAGCAGTTAAAGGGGAGAGAACATAGTCCCTTACTTGAAGTTGTTTATAAATTCAAAAGGATGTGCATTGCCTCCTTCCCTTCCACTTCTGAGCCCTGTCCCAGCCTCAGGTTTTGGTTTAAATTCTTCCTCTGTGTTACAAAAAAAAATGTTAGGAGTTCCTGAGAAAGCTCTGTTAGTAGAATATATTGCTGGAGTGAAAAATATCAGCATGAAGCTGTGCCAGGGGAGGCTTGAGTTGGATGTCAGGGAAAGGTTCTTCCCCCAGAGGGTGCTGGCACTGCCCAGGGAGTGGGCACGGCCCCAGGGCTGCCAGAGCTCCAGGAGGGCTTGGACAGCACTGCCAGGGATGCCCAGGGTGGGGTTGGTGGGGGCTCTGGGCAGGGCCAGGAGCTGGACTTTGATGATTTTCAATGATTCTATGAAATTGTCAAACTTGGAAAAATTACCCTGTATCTTTTCTTTCAAGGAAGAGAAAGAAGTAAGGCAGAAAAGAACTGAAATTCAAATTTCTGTTTGGAAACAGAAGAGCACCTGTAAGTAACAGGTCTAGAAGCACAGGGAGAAGAGGTGATGGCAACTGAACTAAGGTGTATCCAGGTTCAGCCTCTGCTGGATTTTCTGGTCACAGTTCCCATGGCACAGCACCAATATCCCACCTTTTAATGCCACAGAGCACCACAGGAAATCAGAATCCAACTGAGTGCTCCCTAATCAATCCACAGTAAATGATTCCCATGAGGGCTAAACACAATGGCAGCACTCCCAGTCCCTAAAAAAGTCACATTTGGGCCGGAGCAGGAGCCTGATTTCAGTGTGCTCCTTTAATCAGTGGCCTGATTTCCAAAGCAGCTGGCTGGCTGAAGGAGCACAGCTCTCCTAATTATATCATTTTGCTAAATCTTGAGGTGATGAAGAAGACAGACATTGAGCTGTCACAGGAAATGACCCTGAAACCAAGCAAGATGTTCCACTGAGAGGCAAATACACCTTTGTTGCAAAGCGCTGTGGAGGATGCAGTGGCTGTTACTCAGTGTGTGTGTGTGTGTGTGTGTGTGTGGGCTGCACCCCCAGAGACTGTGGGAATTAACTCAGGATCAGCTTGGAGAGGATTTGGGATGCAGCGTGAGTCACTCCTGATTCCCAGGAATGAGCTGAGGGGCCAGGCTGGGATGGGAGGGACAGGAGCTCCCCTGGTGCCAGGCTGAGGGTGAAAGGCTGGTTCAGAGGTGCCAGGGAAATGCCTCCTGAGGTTACAGAGTGGAGTCACAGGCCTGGACAGGACCCAGGGTGTGTGAGGAGAGTGTGGCTCTGGGAGAGGCACAGCTCCAGCCCTGCATCCTCCACATGTGCCCAGGGAGGGCAGGCTGCAGTTTGCTGTGCCCCAGATGTACCCAAGGAGGGCAGGCTGCAGTTTGCTGTGCCCCAGATGTGCCCAGGGAGGCCAGGCTGCAGTTTGCTGTGCCCCAGATGTGCCCAAGGAGGGCAGTTTGGAATTTGCTGTGCCCCAGATGTGCCCAAGGAGGGCAGTTTGGAATTTGCTGTGCCCCAGATGTGCCCAAGGAGGGCAGTTTGGAATTTGCTGTGCCCCAGATGTGCCCAGGGAGGGCAGGATGCAGTTTGCTGTGCCCCAGATGGGCCCTGGGAGGGCAGTTTGGAGTTTGCTGTGCCCCAGATGTGCCCTGGGAGGGCAGTTTGGAGTTTGCTGTGCCCCAGATGTGCCCTGGGAGGGCAGTTTGGAGTTTGCTGTGCCCCAGATGTGCCCTGGGAGGGCAGTTGGCAGTTTGCTGTGCCCCAGATGGGCCCTGGGAGGGCAGTTTGGAGTTTGCTGTGCCCTGTCCACATCTTTGAGCAGGTCTGTGCCAGGAGCTGCCATGGACCCACCCAGGCTGATGCCAGGGGTTCTGTGCTGTCCCCTGTCCCCAAAGCCCAGAGGAGCCCTGGGCTCTAGGAAGAATTTGGCAGGCTTAGAGGCTGCACGGGAGGGCTGGGGTGAGGGAAGAGTTAATACAATAGGTTTTGGCATTTGACAGAGAATACTTATGTTTAACCATTCATAACTAAATCACATCAATTTAAGTGGATTCCATGTATTTCTGACTCTCACATTAATCTCTATGCAGAGAGAGTGTCTAAATATTTGTCTCTTTCAGTTCCGATATTGTAATTCTCTACCAAAACCAAGGGGAATCCCTTGCTTGGCTTTTTTTTCTTTTACCTCCTCTCCTTTTTCTTACCTTCTTCCCTTTCTTTTCTGGTAGAAGAAAGTGGTGAAAGGCTTTGGATGATCATTTAAGGAAACAGGGATTTAATAAACCCTGTGTTTGGTACATCACAGCTTTTATGTTGGCGCTGAACTCCACATACATTAAATCCACATCATCTATCAATCTTACAGTTGCGTGTCACTTATGAAAATCTACTGAGTATTGTTTTCATCTCGCCTTACAACAAGCAGCAAAGCCTCATGAATACTGAAGAGCATTGTAAATACTGCACATCTTTTATTTTTAAAGGTCTCGACAGTTTGGAATGGCAAGATTTCTTTGTTGAAAATTGCAGCTTAAAGCAATAATTCCCCGTTTCCCCGTGCCCTGGTTCTGCTGTCCTGTGTGCAAACAAGCAGAAGTGCTCTGGGTGTCATCAGAACACTTCCAGTGGTGCTGCTGCTGCTGCAGCCCCACCACGCCGGGGCTCAGCCTCTGCCAGCCATTAATCCAGCCCCAGCTTGGTTCTAGTGTGATATTATTATTCAAATTCCATCCCACTAGGAAGCAACCAGCTCTGAGATGTATCTATTCATTTCCACTGCTTTATTGAAATCTGACAACCTGCTTTTTCTACATTTTTGAATATTGCAACTTTATGACCACACACTGCCATCACCCTGCTCTTATTTGCCTCAATAGCCCTCAGTAGTGGATCTGCCATGGGCTGAATTTAATAGAACAATATTTTACTGTTAGACAGCACCTTTCATTTTGAAGAATAAAGCCTCATTGAAATTCAGTCGTCTTTGGGGCCCAGAGAGGAGCAGATTTTTGAGCAGGGATGTTTTGGCCAGGGACACATCCAGCCTGTTCGTGTGAAGAGTGCAGAGTGACCTTTAAAGCACACGCAGCCCAACAGGAGGTGTGAGGTGTTACACAAAACACCACCACTGACGATTCTCCGTCCTGTTGGGCTAGAAAAGGAGAGCCAGGTCTCCTAAGGTGATGCTTTGCTGACAGACTATGAACACAGCCCGTTTGTTGGGCTGCATGGATCACTCAGAATTTCCTCTGGCAATGCTTTTCCAGGCACAAAGAGAGGCTCCAGAGTTGACTAAACCTTCCCAAAGAGCCCCAAAGCCAGGATTTGGCTCATGAGGGAGATGGGATGTTCAGTGTGGTTCCTACTTTACAGAGACCAAATATCTTCTGCATAGGTTTAACATCTGTTTGGTTTCTTTTCTATTTACTCCATGTCCTCGTTATCTTGTCAGTCCCATAAATGCACATCAACTTTCCCTGCAGATTATACAGCTTATCACAAGCTGAGAGCTAACAGAAATCTCACAGAGAACAGGGACTTGGGGAACCTTTGAGCTGCTTGTAGGACTAAGAATTGCAGCAGTGACTTCTAACCCTTCTGCTTGTTTCTATGTCCATGCCAGAAAAGGTGACTTCTGTTCTCCTGGGACACAAAGGCAGAGCTCCCCTGCCTTCAGTGCTGGAGCTGCAGCTGTTCTGGGGCTTGAAGCAGCCTTTTGTGATTTCTCTGAAAGAAGTGGTGGAATCAATCTGCTGCTACTTGTCCGAGCAATTCAGCCTCAGTGGCAGGATTAAGAGCTCCCATTTCAATCTACTCCGGGCAGGAACAGGGAGCAGTGTCTCACAGATTATCAGGCTAATGAAGGGTTGGTGCTGAAGGCTCAAGAGCCAACCTGCAAAGACTTTGCTGCTGATTCAGAAGGATGGAGGAGAGCTCCAAAGCTGCCCTGAACACTGGCCCCATCCAAGCACGCTGGCAGTGGGTGTGGAGTGATTACAGCTCAGTTAGCAAACCAGGGAGAGAATTTCAGCGCGTTCCCCTGCCTACATTTGCTCAGAAACGTTGTCTTGGACAGGTTTTTAATTTAAGCAGACCTTGGTGTTGTACCAGGCTAAACTCAAATCATAGATGGAACCTGCCTGACTGACGAGAACCAGGACATGAAGCATCCACAGGTGTCATCTTTGTTTTGTGACCCAAAATGCGATAGAAGGGGTTCTCCAAAGCCAGGACATTACCGTGTCTGTTACTGGGAAAGGGAGCATTTGCCATTTCCAGACTCCTGGTGATTCCACTGAAGTGGAACCCAGCTCCAGAGTACTGTGAGGTTGACAAACAGCTATGATTTCACAAAAGCAATACCAAAACCTCGGGAAATGTACGTGATGCAGAGGGAAAGAATGCAGAGTGTGCTGCCTCCCTGCCTGCCCGGTGCTGCAGATCCCAGCACATTGTACAGCCTGCTTTGCAGAGCCTGGGGTGGGGCCATGCGCTGCATCTGAAAAGCAGACCTTTCATTTAGATCTGCAAAAAATTTGCAAGTTTGTAAATTCATCAAAGAAATCTAATCCACCTATTGTCTTCTGATCTCTCCGCTAAGAGCCCTCCATATGAATAGAACTGCTTTTAAGAGCACCACCCCTCCCCACCCCGCCCCCCAGCATTTCCTGTCCTCTCACCTTAAAAAACAACCCTGAGAACTTTTCGACCAAAGCAGCCATGTGGAGCCAGAATTGTTTCAGATTTATCCAGGGCCTTTGCTCACATCCTGTCGGGTGTTAAAAATCCCTCAGCTGCTTTGCTAGGACCACCCGGCTAGTTCTGAACCACATCTGACAAAATGATACTGTTCACTTCCAGAACCCATCACACAGTTATTCTTGGATAAAAGGTAAAGCAAATAGCAGCCAACTGCTCACTGCTGCAGAAACGAAGACCATCTAGCCATTTATCAAAGCTTCAGACAACCAGCTTGCTTTGAGCTCAGCCACCTCTCCCATTACAGCTTTAAACGATAACACGCCATAATATCAGAAATGACAAATGGAACCAGGGGCCCAACCTATACACAATCAATACCTGCTCTGAAATAAGAACCATCTTTAAAGTATTGACAAAGGCAGCAGCAATACGGATAAAACTGCAATTTTTCCTTGAATTGTTTGGTATGGCCACTGTCAACATTCATTTGTCCATGACATTCTTTTTTTTTTTTCCTCCATGAGAGCAGCAAAACCCCAGGGTGTGCAAGTATTGTCGAGCCATTATAGTGGCCCTGTGTCTCCTGTTTATTGGAGGGTAAGAGGACAGGGCCGATTGCAAGTGACTTGGGCAGAGCTGCCGGGGAACCGCCATGCGGAGAAATTCTGCTTTGCACTGAGAGAAATCAGAAAAAAATAAAATGTCATTAGCTTCATTCCTTTTCAAGGGGCTCCTCCAGCTCTTGGGTTTATTTAAAACACACCCATAAACCCTCTGCAAAAGCAAAATGGCAATTCTGTGTTGGGTCAGGAAGACTGAAGGACTGATGGAGGAAGCACCTTATGGGCCAGCTACTTCCACCTCCAGAGTTTAATAATAACAATAATACTTTGTACTTTTATAGCATCTCAGTGTTCACCACATTTCACAGACTCCATGAAGAATTAATAACAATCCAAAATGCTCTGCAAATGTTCCTATCCCTTTACAGATGGGGAGACTGAGCCAGAGCCAAGGCAAATGGCTTGGTGAAGGTCAGGCAGGGCGCTGGAACAGCTGGCCACACAAACTTCTCCTGAGCCATCCTTGCAAGCACTGATCTCTCCTCCTCTTCCACACCATTTGGCCAGGAAAAAGCAAGGGCTGATGAGATGAAGGTGACTTGTGAAGGGAGGAAGTCACACAGGAATTATCTCCAGACTATGTGTACAGCCAAGGAAGTACAAAAGAAAGGACTGGAATTGCCCCCAAGGAAACACAAAATCATCCACAGAGTCACCCACAGCACTAGAAAGAGGATAATGACTTCTGAGCTCTTTCTAGACATAAATGGCTGTTCCTGGGCTTTCTTTACAGCCTCAGTGAAAGGAAAGAATACAAAGAAATGCATGTATGGTTACTAATTGGCCTGAGCTCATCACAGGAATAGAAATGGTTTCAAACATTTGTAATGCAGAGAAATGGGTCATACCCCTGTGCACACCTGCAGTGGAAAGTTTCTTTTCAGTGGCACTGGATAAACAGGTCCCTGATGTTCATTCCCAAAGCAGCATCAGCAATAGCCACATCCCTGGAAAACGATCATGAAGAGGGAAAGGCCGACAGAGAGATGCAAAACCAACTTTCCAATGGCAAGTCTGCCATCAAACCCTCTCCCAAACACATCCCAGGTCATATCCAGACGTGCAGGGTGTAACCCTCAGGCAGAGCTGCCAGGCTGGAGATCCCTGGGAGGCTCCAGCAGCAGAATCCTGCCCCTCTCACAGCTGATGTGCAGCTTTGCTGGGTCCCTCTGTGCCAAATTGCCAGCTCCATCTTACAAAGGGAAAGATTTGGCAATGGAGCTGGATTTGCTCAGAAGTGCTTTGGAAACTTCAAACCGAAAATGAATCAGAGAAGAGAAAGTGTGAACAAAGCAACAAAGGTAAAGGAGCAGCTGGAGATCAGCCAAGTGGTTCTAAAGGACACCCTAAAAAGTGCCACATATGGCTGAGTGAGTGGGACACAAGTCAGGGAGAACCCTTTTTATAGTAAGATCTTATAAAGAGTGGAGAAGGAGGGGCTCTGGGGTTTGGCAGTTAATGGAGTTTGGGCACAGAAGCAAAGATGGGGCCACTCACTTCCCTGGCATCCTGAAAAGTGGGAGTCACTTTTTAAATAGCTTTGGCTAAGCCTTTGAAGTTTTTGGGTGGGAAATGGTTTTTATTATTGGTTGTCATTAGTGCCTGAGTAAGTAAACACACCCACTCCTGCTCTGGAGGCAGCATGAAGCAGGAGAGAACCTGCTACACGATTTCAGGAAAAACCCCAGCTGTCTGCAGCGTTTCACTCTTGCATGCAGCGCTGGTGGCTGTTCTATTCTGCAGGGATCCTCTCGGAAAGGTTTCAGCCTGTGCCGGGATTAGGCTGCTTTCTGCTTGGCTGAGTGACTTGCCTTGGATGAAGAACGTGACAAGCAGGGTAGGAGGCACAGGCTGCTGTGCACATGTCCCCTCAGCTCGGGGTGTTTCCTGGTGGAAAGGCACCAGCTGCCAGTGCCAGATCCCAGATCCGCGGCGGGAGCTGCTCCGGAGCGTGAGCGCGCGGGGAGCGCTCCTGGGGCTGCACAAGGTGCTCCCAGCGGGGCAGGGCACAGGCACAGGACAAATTCAATATTGATTTTAGCACTGCTGCACAGGTTAGGCCAAACCAGAGTAACCCCCTCACCCCAAAGCGTGGAGGAGTCAGCAGATTTCCAGGAGCTCTCTGGTCAGGACAGGCAGCTCCTCTGCTGGGTGATGGATATTTGTGAGGGGTGCTGCACATCAGCTCCTGAGCTGCCTGCACGGTGGCACTGCTGGAGGGAGCTCCTCTTCCCACTGCTCCAGCTCTGGGAACAGCCAGGGGATTGATGGAGAGGGTCAGGACAGTGCCAGGCTGGACGGGAGGCTTTCCCCAGGACTAAAGGATACCTGTCAGCCTCTGGAGGAGGCTGAGAAATGGTTTGCAAACTCCAGGTCTATAAGTCTCCTGCTGTAGAAACCAGGCCATTAGTCTGCCTCACACTCAGGCTCCAGGGGAGGAAAATATCTCTGTGCTAAAAAGCTGTAAAAAGCAATTATTATTGATATTACTCACTAATTATTGCTATATTGCAGGATGGATACTGCAGCAGACCTGTTTTGTAGGAACTGGGCTCACAACAGCACGTTGGGATTGTGCTCCAAAGGAAAAGCAAGATAAATTAGATTTGTATAGAGCAGTAACATGATGAACAAAAACGTTAGAAGATATGAAAATAATGCAAGTCACATTATTTAAAATCTCTAAAGAGCACAGCAAGAGTAGAGATGGATGTCACATCAGGATTTTGGGGAAAGGAGTGGAAATGGACTTGAGAAATGAGAGTTGGGAGAATGTATTTTTTAAAAAAGGCAAGTTTTCAAAGGTAAGTAGGAAGGTTGAAGTGCAGGTAGAGTCCTAGCAGCAATTTCACAATGTCTAAGCAGGTTAAAAAAAGAATCAAGGCATTAATCTACTGAGGTTCTTTTGAAAATCCTACTAGAATTTCTCCTCAAGATGTGTAACTACCCTAAAAAATCTGTCCCCGACCATTCATGGAAATGGAATTATTTTCTAAAATAAGAGTTGCCTCACAGTCAGACTGAAGTCTCTATGCAGTTATCAAATTAAAATAAAACGAGCATGGAAAGCAAATAAAATGAGGGTATTTGAAAGAGGATGGCTGGCATCTCCTTTGGCCCTGCTCTCTGCACCTGCTGCTGAGCAGAGCAGGAGCTGAGGGAGAACAAAACTGCAGGGAGAGATGAGGGACAGAAGCAGCAAAGTCTCCTAATGGACAGTAGAGCTAATGAGTCCTCACCCCAGCATGTCCCTACATCCCATCCTAGCATTCATCCCCTCTGTTTAACCTTCTCCTGCCACCACAGGCAGGATCCCAAGGGAGAGCTGGGTTGGTTACTGGAGCAATGGTCCTTTCTGGTCACACCTGGTGACACCTGGTACATAAAATAAACCCTGCAGGTGCACAGGGCTGACTCCTCCTCCCTTCCCAACACATCCCTGCCACCTCCTGCTCCCCCATCCCTGCCCTGGCACAGCCAAGGATGCACAGACACATCTCAGGGCTCCTCTGGGATGCCAGATGTGGCCCCAAACCCAAACACCCCGGGCAGTGGCCGGGCTGGGGTCGGGCAGATGTGCCCACGGGCTGTGAGCTCCTGGCAGAGGCTCCTCCCGGCACGGCAGCCCGAGCACCCTGCAAGGAGGCAGTTGCTAAGGTAACTACTTTCTTCCTTTGAGAGAAAAGCCAAGTAAACAAGCATGTAAATAGACTTAAGAGCCACGTAAATTGTTGGTGAACCTGTTCTGGTTACCTTGACGATAAAGCATGACTCTTCCAGGATTTAAACTTTCTTTGGCGTGTAAAGAATATAACACGCTGTGATCTCAGGCAGCCAGAGTTGGGGTTTCCAAGTTTGGGGTCTGTCTGCTCCCTTTCCACCCTGCCCTTCTCTGCAGGATGTGAAGGCATCCCGTGTAGCTGAGGCACATGGTGCACCCATTGCCACATCCCAGTCACCAGGCAGGGGTGCCAGCAGGGCTGGCACTGGGCACATCTCCATCAAAAACCATTTGCTGCAGCCTGCTTATGCTGCAGTTTTGTTCTGGCTCTGCCCTGTGCCAGCCCTTCCAATGCATGTGCAGGGATTGTGCCCAAGGAAGACAACGAGATTTGCTCTTTCTGCTTGTCAAGCACAGCAGAGGAATTCCCAAGACGAGCTAATCCCTGGAAACACCAGTGGTGAAGCACCAGGTGATGCTCCCAGGGTGTGGGAGAAGCCATGACTCCATCAGCACAGGCAGGGACTCGTTGCCCAGACAAGGCCTCCAATGCCCTGAGGTTCTGTGCTCTCAGCTGCTCCCAGAGCCCAACACAGATCCATCCAGACCTTTCCAAGGAAAGGCCCTGCCCACCCTCACCCAGCCTCCAATGCCCTGAGGTTCTGTGCTCTCAGCTGCTCCCAGAACCCAACACAGATCCATCCAGACCTTTCCAAGGAAAGCCCCTGCCTACCCTCACGCAGCCAGAGCACAGAGGATGCAGAGTGGTTTTTATCCCTTTTCCCTGGTGCTGCAGGAACAGAGCCCTCGGTGCCTAAGCAGCAGTGGGATCTGGAGCTGCCACAAATGACATCAGGCAGCATAACTATTTCAGCCCTGCCAGTCCTCAGCAGGGGTCACAGCTGACAGCAGACTTAATAAAATTGGCTGGGGTTGGGTGACTAAAATGAAACATCTCAGCTGAAAAAAAAGGCAAGATTGAGGCTCATTCAAGAGCTTTCTCCTCACACAGTTAAGGGAGAGCTTCACTGCAATTGACAGCTAATTCAGTACACATCTCATAATATATTATCTCCCCAGCTCTATGACAAGTCTAGTGAGCAAGATGCAAATGAACACTTAGGCAGGTAAGTTCTTAATGTCACTTTAAGACTCAGCACAGCATCACTGTCTTCTCCATCCAGTGGATGAGTTGCTGGTGATGGAGCAGTTGTGGGAAGGTAACAGCAGGATGGCAGAGGAAATGGAAGGTAAAGGAGGTTAATTTATGGAAATTATCTGGGTCACGCAGTAAGTAGGACATGTCACGCACAGCTTTAAAAGTACAATAGTAATTTATTTAGGAGCTGATTCTCTCAATAGATAGTCAATGAGGGTTATCAGGAGCCAGGTAATTGTTTTGATCTCCTCATCACAAAATGAACTGCAGCATCCCGAATGGATGCAGCAACTTCCAGAGTGCAGCTCTAAGGAGAAGGGAGGAAGGTCTGGCTGCAGTGGGGCAGTGCCACATGTGAGGGATGTGTCATCCTGGCAGCCTGGATGTCACTGGGATTACTGGGACAGCAAAGCTTTTGGAGCATTTGGGGATCAATGAAAATTAAAAAACTCAGAGGATTTTATAATTTCAGAAGTATTTGTGTTTTGGGAGGGGAGAGGAGGGGAAGGGAAAGAAAAATCCTATATAAAGATGCAAAACAGACTCAGACTTTCCCTACTAGCTATGAATCAATATTTCCTTCTTATTAACGGTACAAGGTTTTGTTTTTCCTTTTCTCCCCTTTATTTATTGCTGTTTTAACGCCCCAGTTGAGAACACAAAGCCTCACTGCCTTCACAGCATTTTCCGTGTGAGGAGAACGTGAGGGGCGCAGACGGCAGGAACGGGGAGCCCAGATGGAAGTGCTGAGGGGACACCCGGGGCACTGCAGGGATCCCGAGCGCTTCCAGCCTGCTGGAATTCCTGGGAGCACCTGGCAGGGCAGTGCTCCATCAAACCCAGCAGCTCCGTGCCCTGCTGTGCCTGAGCAGGTACCTGCTCTCCACGGGTCCTCTGTGAGAAACTGCAACCCTCAGCACTGATTCCACAGAAAATACTTCCCATTTTTAATTCTCCAGCAATTAGTTAAATCAATCCAAAAGGCTGTGTGAACAGCCTTGCACCACTGAAAAATAAATATTTTTCAGTTTAGTTCAACTTGAGTCTTTTTTTAATGCTTAAAGCCTTCCACAGGAGTGTCGGTACAGCCACAACTGGCAGCAGTATTTAAAATAAAAATCTTTCAGCTGTATCCTTTAGCTTCATCTCCCTCTTCAGAGAAGCTGCTCGTCTATCAGAACATCATAATTCCAAATTTTCCTGACTTAATTAGTTTGTTCTCTGATGCTCTCAGAGAAAATAAATTACAGTTTCTGTTTTTTTTAATGAACTGACCACAAATTTATAATGAGAATATATTTTGCGAAGCTGAAAGGATGGATCGGGATATCTTTAATCAGTTTTTAATTACAGAAGCCAGTGACTCAAAACCTTTAGTACCTGACTTGGTTCCTGCTTGGACCTGATTCCTGCCCCCTCCTCCAGGCTCAGCTCTGCAGGTGCCGATGTGACCAAAGCCAGACAGTGCAGCCAAAATTTCAGGGAGTTTTCTTATCCAAAATCCTGGAAAACTGATGGTTTCTGACAGAGCAACACTGGCAGCTCAGCATTTGGAATATATCTATATCTGGAATATATATAATTTTTTGTCTATCCTTGGCTCTTACAGTCAGGAGATTCCCTAAAAATCCCCATTTTCCCACGTAAGAGCAGATTTTCCTGGCCACTGGGATTGCAGGTTGATATTTAAATGGAAGGCGATAGAAATAACTATTTTTGTAGTGGCATGGTTTTAAATTTGATCATTTCTAGGAAATCAGATTCCTGCTTCTCTGCCTTCTCTCTTTAGCAGCTCCTTGTCCCTGCCTGTTACACTTGTTGCAGAACCTGCTCGCAGATTTGAGCTGCTCCTGCCGACGGCAGAGCTCAGCCTCCTTCCCTGATCCTCCTGAATCACAGACAAAAATCACCAAAGGCACTGAAATCACCCCAAAAAATCCTCTTCTGCCCAAAAAGTGCCTAAGAATACCCAGGGGAACAGTCCAGACTGCTGATGAACTTTTTTGGTTCTCATATTAACATAATTTGAGCTGAAGATAAACCCCAACTCTATTCTGGCTTGCATGACAAATATAAATTGAGCATGGAGCTTGAAAACAATTAATTTAAAGTAATAATTTGTATAAACATCCTAACAAAATTTTAAAGCGTATTAAACACCCTGTTTTATAAACATAACACTTAATTTGAAAAAAAAAAGAAACATTTAGAAGGTAACGCATTTAGGATAAGTGCACAACACATGAAAATAATAAATGAAATTTTCCCAGTTTAGAAAATGAATGTAATTAATTAACATTTAAATTACATTTTTAATTGCAATCATACCCTCCCAGGGGACTCATAAGGGACCATAATTGCAATTAAAAGCATGTGGATTAGATAATAAAACAATGCAGAGTGTCTGAAATGTGCGATTTAAAATGGAAAGCAGACATTGTTATCGGCACATCTAACTTAATTGTAGCCATAAAGCAAATGTGCTGTACAAAATAAAATTCACATACGGGAACATTTAATTCTTGAATCTCTTAAAGGGGACACGCTTGAGAGCACATTTTATGACAGGTTCTGTTTGAAACGGCCCTTTAAGGCTTTAGTATTCAGGGATAGTGCTTTAATGTTTTTGCATTAATAAAAGCATAGCTGAATGTTCCTATTAAAATACACAGATACATTTAAGTAAGAGATGAAACTGAGTGCCTGGAATTTAAGTTGCAGAAGGCATAATTATATCAGGAACACATTTTTCTTTGTTATGCTTTGTTTTAAAATTGCCTTTGCCAGGGGAGAGTTGGAGAGGCGCTGCATTTCCAGGGTGGCAATGACCAGGAGAAGGTGGCTGGGAAATTGGAGTTCACTGGGCAGGCACAAATCTGCTCCACCTTCAGCACGGTCACCTCCCAGGCCAGTGCACCCTCACAGAATATCAACATCCCGATTTTCCTGCTGCTGCACTGCTGCGTTTTGATAAATACTGATGATTTTAGCCTTTAGTGGCACTAATTCTTCATTTTCCACAAATTTCCACTTCATTTTTTTGTTCCTGTGCTGGGTACTGGAAAGGGGACCCTTGAGTGCTGTGCCCAGTTGTGGCTCCTCTCTGCAAGAGGGGCTGGAGCTGGGCAGGGAACGGAGCTGGGAAGGGTTGGAGCCCCAGGAGAGGCTGAGTGAGCTGGGAAGGGGCTCAGCCTGGAGAAAAGGAGGATCAGGAGGGGCCTTGTGGCTCTGCACAGCTCCTTGACAAGAGGGGACAGCCAGGGGGGTCAGGGTCTGCTTTTCACTTGTACCAGGTTAAAAAAAAAATCCTAAATCCTTCAATGAGTTAAATAATGCTGGTCTAATTCCAGCTTGACCAAGAGCGTGCTGGGTAAATAATGCTGTGATTCCCCATGAGATCCAGCAGGTTATCTGCCCTGCTGTGCCCCTGGGTCAGAGACTCCAGGAAGGAATGGAGTGTAGCTGGTAACACACACCACGGAATTCCTGCTGCTGGAGGAACATCCACCCAGGAAGGAGTTATGGTGTAAAATATGGTGTGGTGCTTCTGCTACCTGTGAAAACACAGTGAGAGCCAGAGCACAGTGAGTGTGCATGGTCCTTGCATTAACCCTTTGAAAATTGTGGAATCTCGACACAATTCCATGGAATGTTTGTCACTAGCTTTGCACCCCTGTACACTGTACCAAACTGTGTGGGGACAGCATTTCCTAAGGGTTGGAAGAGTGCTCCTGAGGGGAAACAATGCTGAGAGCATTATTCAGAGGAAACTTTTGAACTTGAGAGTGACATTTTTCCCTGTGACTGCTCAAAGAAGCAGATATAATTTGTTTTATAATACTTCCCACACCCCCTCCTCCCCCCAGCCAGGAGTGTCAATGCTATATGGAGCTCTCTGCAGTGCTCTGCATATGGTGCTGCTGGAATTTGGTGTTTTGGGCAACAAAAGATTCATTGTTGGGATTTTAGCAGGCTTTGGGCAATCCAGGAGCAGGAGGAGCTGACACCAATCTTCCAGAATTAGAAATACACAAAGTAAATACTTATTTTTTAAATCCACGTAGCCCCACACAGCAGATACCCATAAAAATTAACAGTTATGGCAGTGGGCTGTGCCACGTGATGTTTATCTGGACACCCGGACACATGGACACATGGACATCTGGACATATGGACACATGGACACCTGGGCACATGGACACATGGACACATGGGCACATGGACATATGGACACATGGACATATGGACACATGGACATCTGCGCATATGGACACATGGACACATGGACATCTGGGCACATGGACACATGGACATCTGGACATACGGACACCTGGGCAGATGGACACATGGACATCTGGACATATGGAAACATGGACACCTAGGCAGATGGACACATGGACATCTGGACACATGGACACTTGTACATCTGTTCATCTGGACACCTGCACAGCTGCACACTTTCACACCTGTACACAGGGATGTCTCCACACCTGCACACATGTGGACACCCGGATACCTGTAACCTGTTCACCTGGACACCTGCACACCTGGACACATGGACACCTGTGTGCCCACACACCTGACATCTGCACACCTGCACACCTGTGCACCCCACAGTGCTGCTGAGCTGCTGCATTTGTGATAAGGCAGAGTGTGATAACTCCCCCCAGACAATCCCTGTGTGCCTCTGCCCAGGTCAGTGCCAGCACAGCGATGTCTCCTGTCCCCCATGCCGGCTCCAGCCCCCCTGGCCAGGATACAGGTTTGAGATGCTGATCCCTTCTTAGCCAGGGAGCTTTAAACTTTGCTGAGCTCATCAGTTGTCCAGTGGGACAAAGCCCAGCCTGAGCTGCCTGAGGCAAACAGTTAATCACATTAGCAGGCCACTAATGTTCCAATCGGGAAGTGACAAAAAGTAAAGCAACATTTAGATTTGCTGTGTGGAAACACATCCCGATTAAATTTAATTTGGATAGTCAGAAAATAGGGGCACCTGTCAGTTCCTAGGTAACACGGGGATTTTTTCCTAGCATCACTTACTACCTTGGGGAAAAAAGCTCTTTCTGAAGCCAAAAAACCTGACAAGGTGTAAGTCATACAATGCATTGTGCTGCATTCCGCTGGCTTACATTGGTTCATGTCTTGTCATATGACAATATAACATGACACAAAGCGCGGCTACATCGCATTGGAGATTTCTAAAACAAAGCTCGGCAGAGCAGGGCTGTGCTGGGATCCAGGGCTCCATCAAACATGCACAGCCAGCCCTCGGCAGCAGCACACACCAACAGGATCGGGGAAGCAGAACTTCTCATTCCAGCAGGATTTCACCGCTGGAACTTTGTAACCCCGCGCTTTGATTTTGTTTGTTAATTAATTGCGGCAACACGGCAAATGCAAAACAGAAGCACGGGCTAGGAAAGTAAAGAAGGGGGAAAAAAAAGAGGTAAAGATAAAAGACAGAAGAAAATTAATTGTTAATTATTTATTAGACGGTTCATTTGCTCACACCTACATTACTGTGTTGGTGTTTTAACCCACTGTGCTCGCTCCTCAGGCCTGACCCCAGCCACATCGTTAGCTGAGCTCCTTTCCTTTTGTCACTTCTCATTAATTTCATCAGCTTTTGCAAAAAAAGAGACGTGAGATAGGAGCTCTATGGAACAATGTGAATAATTCTTGTGGGGTGCTCCTTTCCCAGGCTGTGGTAAATAAACTCCCAGCACACAAGTGGGGTGATGCTCTGGGGGGACAGGGGCTGTCTGTCCTTCCCAAAGGGCACCCAGGGCACTGGCTGGGACAGCCTGATGCCACACTTGCTCCTTTGGGAACAATCCTTCCCAGCATTAATCTGCTACAGGAGCCCAAAAGCACCAGGAGAGAGAGAGCCCGAGCGCACCACGCACATGCAGGGGATGAAGATACCAGCATTTCTTTAATATATGTTAACTGTAGCATTAAAGACAACCACAGTATATCATGACACCTTTGAAAGCATGGCTTGAGAAATAGAATCACTGCAGCCTATATAACTTCAGGATTTGTCTCTGCAAGTGTTTCAGTAAGTGGTTATTTCACTTAAAACTTGTTTTACTTTTTTTTTTCTCTCAGCAGAGTGCTTACAGAAAAGAAGAGAATATGAAAAGAAATTTTTCTGGTTCCTGTGCTTTGAAAATTAATTTCCTTACTTTCCTCTAGCCTTCTAAGGGGAAAAAAAAATATCTCTTTTCAGCTTAAAACCTCTTACAGATTTACTGTGACACATTCAACATGCAATAAGTTGTCCACCATGAGACCCCTGGCTCCCAGGGTAGCATTTATTTTAGCTACAAAAAGGTGCAAAGCAGCTTGGATTTATTTAAATGTAAAATAATTTCAGCAGTCTGACACAGGAAAGGTAGGTCAAATCATGCTTAGTACTTATGTAATTTTTTTTTTAACTACTGAAATGTAATCATATCCTGGAGTTGGGTGATCTCATCTCGGATCAGGCAAACTACAGTTCTAGTAACTATAAAAGGGGAGAAAACCTCTTCCATTCCTCAGCAAACAGAAGAAAAATAACACAAAGCTTTTCTTTGATCTCTTTGCCAAATAAAGTACTATTCTAGCACTTGACATATGACTGCAGTGACCCTGAGATATTCTTCCTGTACATTACCTTTACTTTGTTTCAGCAAAGGCAAAACTGGTAACAGAACTCCATCATTTACCCTTAGCTTCTTTGAAACCATTTTTCACATTTAGTCCCTGATAGAAAAGGAACGTGTCTGTTTCCTACACTTGATTTATTACGTAGTTTCTAAGCAAAACACTTTTATCTGAAAGTATAGGTCAGACAAAGGAATAATGCAATCAAAGAGACACTTGCAGAAACATTATAAATACTGTATTTTATACAGCAAAAGCCCTGCGCTGTCAGAGATGACTGCCTGCTCACAGACACTGGAGTTCATTGTCTGCTGGTAGAGCAAAAATTGTGCTTAAGCTAGAAGAGAAGTATTTTTTAGCATTTTTATTATTGCTGTTTTTTATTTGGTGGTGTTTTTTGGTTTTTTTTTTTGTGGAGCAGTAATTACATTATTTGAAAAAAAATGGTATTCTATGAACATTTGAGCCCCAAGAGGCTGTGTTAGAGAAGGTGTTTTTATTGCTTTGCTGTATGAATTGTATTTTATTTTGCCAGAGATCGCTCTGTGGTGGGTAGCAGGAGGGGTGGCAGTCACTGTGCATCTTTCACTTGGGAGGGTTGAGCTAATCCATCCTGCTCCTGACACAGCCCTGTCCCTGTCCCAGCAGGTCCCAGGGTTCCTCTGACCAGCCTGGGCAGGTGTGGGAGCTCTGTCATTCCTGCCTTACAGAGAGGAAAGAAAGGCTGGGAGAGCTGGGGTTGTTCACATGGAGAAGCTTTGGGGTGACCTCGGTGGGGCCATGCAGTGCCTGGAGGAGCTGCAGAAAGGATGGAGAGAGAGGATTTCCAAGGGATGGAGGGACAGGACACAGGGAATGTGCCAGAGGGGCCAGGGAGCAGGGCCAGGCTGAGGTCGCTGCCTGCCCAGGTGACCAGAGCAGGGCTGGAGGAAGGAGCAGGGAAAGGAGCAGTGCAAACTGCTTGGAGCAGCTACCAGAGTTGAGAGCTTCCCCAAAATGACCAGGACTGACAGTCACCTGCGTTTTTATCAGAATATCTGCACAGAATTGATGTAACTCAGTGGCACTGGAAGCCCCTCTCCGCTGAGCTGCACATCCCGGGAAATCTCTGCAGCGGGGAGGAAGCCCAGCTTCCTCTTTTCCAGGGAAACACAAGCAGGGGCTTTCATCTCATGTCTGGTGTTTGGCTGCGGCAGGGGCAGCTGCCAGCGAGCGGATGGATCCCTCCGTGCTGGAGCGGAGCCCTTTCCTTCCCCGGGCGGGCAGGATGGGCGGCAGATGCGGAGCGAGCAACGGGACCCAAAGGCAGCGAGTCTGGACAGAAGGGGGCGAGGGCTGCCCTGTCTACTGCTGGAAAGGAGCAGGCAACGGGCCGGAGCCGGCCGGGCGAGGGCTGCCCTTCCCGATGCTGCTGGAAAGGATCAGGGAACGGGCCGGAGCCGGCCGGGCTGGAAAGGAGCAGGGAACGGGCCGGAGCTGGCCGGGCGAGGGCTGCCCTTCCTGATGCTGGAAAGGGGCAGGGAACCGGCCGGAGCCGGCCGGGCGAGGGCTGCCCTATCTACGGCTGGAAAGGAGCAGGGAACGGGCCGGAGCCGGCCGGGCTGGAAAGGAGCAGGGAACGGGCCGGAGCCGGCCGGGCGAGGGCTGCCCTATCTACGGCTGGAAAGGAGCAGGGAACGGGCCGGAGCTGGGCGGCCTTCAGCGCACACACAGCCCCGACTGAAATTCGGAGTGCTAAAGGAACGGCAAGGCGATGCTCAATGTGTTATGACCTTTCCTGCTATTTTCAAAATTGCAATCTTAAGGGGGAAAAAAATGGAAAAAGGGAGCCCACCCCCAGCACATGGCTGAAAATGTTATTAAAAGCAATGAATTCTGTTTTATTGTTATGTTTATTTTTTTTTAAAGTGCCATTTGGAGCAGAGGCAGCATGGAGGATGCCTCACTTAAATTGAAGATAAGTTTGATATTTGAAAAGAACCAATTTATCTCATTCATTCTTTTACGCGCTCACTTATATTTATTTATGTGCACACTTCTTGGAACTGCATTTTTATTTTGTACTGGCTGCAGTGGCTGTTAATGATCACATACAGTCATGAGAATTAAAATAGAATCCTGCATTTCACTTGGACACCAGAGCAGCACACACGAGATGCAGGATATATAAATAACAAAGACCTTGAATAATCACATATTCTATATCCTCTCTTACTGGAATATAAAAGCGAGCCCTAACCTATGACAAAACTTAATACAAATGAGATAGGAAATAAATAAATGCACAATGCTGGAGCTCAATTTGAACTATTCAGACTTCATCAAAACATATTGGAAAATGTGTGATAGGACAGGGAAAACCTTTGCATATAAATTATAGCTATGAAAGGATATGCTGCTGCAAACAAGTGTAAAGATGAAACTTCCCCAAAACTTATATCAAGCATAAGATATTGTAAATAATAATTTACATTTAAATAGCACCTTCAGCTCGGGAGGATCTGGGAGCATTTTGCTAAGCACAAGTGAAATCTGTGATGGGAAGGGGTGCGAGCAGTGAGTGCAGAACTATTTTGTTCTACACTGCAGGATAAGGGGGGGGCTGCATGGGGACAGAATCTCCTGACCCTAAAGTGTTCTTTATTCATACCAGCCAGGCAGTTCTGGTGAGCACACCAGCACAAACCCTCCCTGCCATGATCCACTGTGGGAAGCTGTGTGCTCGGGTGTCTGCAGGAAAGGAAAGGGGAACTCAAAGAACTCTTGGCTTCAGATCTCAACAAGCACCAGAAAACTGCTAAAAATATCAATGTAAATGATAGTGTTACACTTACAAACTACCTTCTATTTGACAAGTCTGGCCCTCCTTCCCGACCAGAAGGAAGAGTTTTCAAATTCTAACAGCAGGGAAATATCACAAAAGGAGGAGCTGGCTGGAAAATGTTGTCCATCCCAGGATGAGGAACAGGACCTTCTGTGGAGTCCCAGGCACTCAGCAGCATTTCCTTGGTTTCCCCACACCAGCCCTGGCTTGTCCCTAGTCCTGAGCAGCACAGGAACCATCCCAGTGTGAAATGGTCACAGGCAGTGTGGCAGCAGCACCCAGAGCTGATCCACGGCAGCCCAGGCACTTTGATTAATTACATTTCAGTGTTAAACAGGATATAAGGGAACAAGGAAAACAGCAAAAGCTGTCACAGACTGAGGCACAGAAGCTTCCTCAGTGGTAGATGATGCCACTGAGAAGCCCCACAGAAGAGTGTGACTGACTTGAGTGTGGATTTTCAGAAGAAATTCCTCTCTCTGAGAAGTGAGGCCCTGGAACAGGAATTTCCAGAGAAGCTGTGGCTGCCCCTGGATCCCTGGAAGTGTCCAAGGCCAGGCTGGATGGAATTGGAGCAACCTGGGTAGAATGGATGATCTTTAAGGTCCCTTCTAACCCAACATCAGCCTCATAAACCCTCCTCCAGCCTCACTCCAAAAGCTCCAAAAGAAGCTGCTAAAAAGAGATCAAAAGCATTTAATAAATAAACTGTGAACCCAGGCAATAAAGAAGGATGTTACACATTATTTCTCAGGTATCCAAACCATTCATTTTGGTGTATTTGAAGATGAAGAATAAAGGAACAATGTGCTGTGACAAAATAGAAAAGGAGCACCGATATTCTCCTTGAGAAGCAAACTGTTCTCATCAGCCTGACAACATGATTTGTCTTCTGCCAAACCAATCCCATTCCACACTGTACATCAGGAAGCACAGAGGAACTCAGGGGTACACCCAGTTTACTTCCACAATCTCTGTGTTTATGAACAGGCTTGGGATAACTCAATGTTCCAAGGAAAGAGCAGAAGAAATGTACAGTTAAAATGGACACTGAAATTACTTACAAAAAGAAATCAGCTCTCTTACAATACCAGCCCTTGGCTGATAAGAACAGATTATAAACTAGGCAATGATAGCAGTAATCCATCCTTTATGTTTATATTTTAGGAATATCCTAACCTTGAGGGTTTAGCATGCAGGTTGAAACAAATTGCTCTGATCACCAATATCAAAGTGTCAAGCTGAGATATTGCATGTCAATCATTCTGTGACAAAGATAAAAGTGAACAAGATGCATTTCATAGTTACACAGAGAGGGAACATGGATTATGTATTTAGTGGCTTTTTCCCCCCAACATACCTACCAGCATTTCTGAGTTGTTTTAGCAAGAAACTTGAAATATAATCGTTTCAAGACAAATTACAGAGATGCTCTCAACAATGATGGAGGTCTCCCTGACTGTAGATTCTCCTCACAAACATTGAGTCAAGCCAATACCACCAGACTTTATGAAACTGTGAATTGCATCTCCGCTGAGAGTGCCCTGCTACCCAGACAAATCAATTGGCTTGACCTTTACATCTGCCCTACAGAGTTTAAGCAAAAAGAGAGAAGAGAGAGAGAGGGAAATATCATCTCAGATGCTGCTTTATAGAGAAGGGGAGAAAGAGAATTTTCCAGACACTGGGATGCAAATCTGATCTGTGCATTCAGGGAATGTGTCTTGGGGAACACATGAACCCTCTGTGGGACCATCCTGGCCACCCTGACTAAAGCTTCAGCTCCTGCAGGTTTTGGACACTGAGGGCAGCACAACTTCCCCTGCGCTCCCTCGAGCTCAGGCTCCTGGAATCCCTGTCAGCTGCTCACCCAGCATCTAAGAGCTTTCTTGGATCTCTCCCACTGGAGCAGCTCCTCAGCTGCTTTCCCTGCTCCTTGAACTCTTGCCAGAGGTTTAACCTAAATGGGACTCCAAGAGAGCCGCGAGCCTAGAAGGAAAGGCTCAAGATATATGATAGCTGCTCCCAGAAATATAAACCAATATTTACAGAATTGTACAAACATCCTATTCTCATTAACTCCTCTGCAGCTTTTCTGAAGTCCCATTCCAAATATAACTGGGCAGTATATACTACGGAAGGAAAACTGTAAATACATGCACAAACTTTTATTTAATCTCTGGAGAAAAACAATGTACATATTGATGGATTCCCTTCTTTCCCCTTTACAGTTTAAATCATTTTCCGTAGTGGACACAAATTAAATAAAGACCAAAAGCAGAAGACTATCACACATTATGTGATAATTCCTTCTAATTTTAAAGGATCAGCACGCATGACAGATCCTGGACCATATGAGTATATGAAAAATTGTATTACCAATCTCAAATTTTCCTAATTTTTTCTAAACTGGTAATTTTATCAATACAAGTAATCCAGACTCTTACCAATAAAAAGAAAATTTTTATGGGTTTAATTTGTGGAATTTTGGTTGTGTTCAGCTATTGCTGAGAAGTCTGCTGTGAACCAAATGTCCCCTGCAACAGCAACATGTTACCAGCAAAGATAAAATGATGCAGTTCCAAACAGGGAATATTTACCTGCAGGATTGTGTTCCAGCTGGTTTTAAAGTTGTATAAATATTAGCCTCAGGTTTGTTCAGCCAATGTTGGGCACATATTGCATGTAAGAAGTCTGGAGCTGGGGGATGACTGCTGACAGTCTAAATAAACCTGCAGGTGCCATTGCAGAGCCATTCTTCTCTGTGACACGGTCTGGTGACAATGACCCACCACGGCCATCTGAGCTGGGGTGCTTCCAGCCCCACAAACCCCTTCAAATCTGGGCTTGAACCTCCTTTTCATTTCAGCTTTTCCTGAGAATAAATGATACCTTGGTCCTGTTTCTCCACCATTAGGCTAAAGAAGCCTTTGCTGTGCACACTGGGCTCCTTTTTGTGATCCCAAACTGCACATTCAAAGTAAAACTAGACTAGGATTGGCTGGGTAAAGACTCCAGTGTTTAGTCTCAAACCCCAGCTGTGCTGCACAGAGGTATTTACCCAGATCTCACTGTTAGAACCACTTGGCCAGAAGGCAGAACCTTATCTCTGTGAGCAGCAATTCCTCTCTCAAAGCAAAGCCACACCAGCAACAACTTACATTTTTTCTTTTAGAACTGAGAGTCTTGGATGCAACTTTACTGCAAATATCCTAAAAAGGGAGGCTGATACCTGTTGCCTGCTGTAATTTCCTCTGAGATCTGTGTGTCCATGGCATACCATCCATTTTCTGGACTCACAGGAAACATTTCCCAGTAAGCTTTCAAGCCCTGAGTGGTACAGGAGTAGTACAGGTGTAGTGCTGAGAATGACAGGGACAGCCTCTGCCACCCCATGGACAGAAATGTCAACAGAACCACAGACATGACTTTGAGGCCTGATTTCATATTCTGCTCCCTTCATGTAGCTGCTGAAAACAGGGATATCTGTTTAGCACTAGGGAGATGACATTTAAAGCAGTTCTGACCCGATCTCCTTCACACAGGAAAGCACATTTACCTGGAGTCCAGCCTGGCAAGAATCAAATGTCAGGCAAAAATTGTCCTCACCTGGTAAAAATGGCTTTGAACCTGACGCATAAAGATGTTTATTGGTGTGTGTGTATACACAGATAGATGTCTATCCATGTGCACACATGCTCTGCAATTCCAACACCAGGGAAGAATGATGCTGAGTTTGGTGATGATAAGAATGATATAACGGCATTTAACACTTTGGGAAGGGTGCACAAACAAACTTACATGGGAACACATGTAACAGCTTCATCAGCCAGTTGCAGTCTTAGCACTTACATGTGCTGAGCCATTAGCTCTGTGTGGGATTGCTCTGATCTCTCTGATTCCAGGGATTCTCTCCACAAAGGCAAACATGGGTGTAAATCAGCACCTATGTAAATAGATGCAACTGCTAGAAATTATTAAACTATTAAGCACAAGGCAGAATGTTCATTTTTCACTAGCATGATAATTACAGCCTTTGTATTGCAGGTGGAGGAAGAAACACCAGCTCAGAGCAGGACATCCTGTGCAGGACATGATGGAGGGGCTGTGAGATGGTTCCTTTCTTAAAGAACTCATGTGTCTGCAGGAGATAGCAAAGAGCTGAAAACAAGGAGAAATCAGATAATGTTCACTCAAAGATCCTCTGCCCTAGCTGGGAACTGAACAATATCTCAATCATTAGGTGCTGCTTTTATCCAGCACAGCTGGCTTCTCCTTGTGGACATGCTTGGTGGCAGAAGACAGGGAGATGATTTTTCCCTTTCCTTACACACCCTGTGCAAAGGACTGTGAAAATTCCTCTATTTTTTTTCCTGTATTGTCCTTTCCAAAGGCCTACAGGAAAACCCATCACTCTAAAGAGAGCCCTGAGGAGAAAGTCCCTGCCCTGGGTCATGCCTCCAGCCCAGACTCACAGAGCCCTCACAGGTTTGATCTCAGATCCCTGGGTTATGGATGCAGCCACATTTGTCTGTTAGTTGGCTCTCAGTTTTGTAACTCGCACTGGGATTTTCTACAGCCACAGATTCTCAGCCCAGGAAGGACTGAAATGACTTGTTCCAGGCTAACTACTGTCACTCTTTACCACTTGTGACCAGCTCCTGAGCAACCCCTTTGCAACCCCCAGACTCTCTGTGTTACATCAATTAGAATTTTGCTCCATGATACAGCTCCAGCAGAAGGAGTTGTGCTATGGACGTGGGACAAACATATACAGCTCACCTGAGAAGAACACAAAAAATAATAGAAAATCTGTCCCAGATTCTTTTTGTTGTTAAAACATTTGATATCTGTTGGATTTTTTTTCCCCCAGTAAACACAGGTTTAATTTTGGTTTTGTTACCTTAAGTGGGAGGACAATTTGCTGTAATTTTGAGAAGCATTCTGTACCCTGAGAAGAAAGATTCAGCCCAAATCCCCGACTGGAGCCTGCCTAGGTGGTGCTGAAATAGAGATATTATGCTGCTTTTCCTGAATGTCCTTATGCAAACAGGACGTTGTAAATGTCTCCTTTTTGAAAAAGGGCCTTGTATCTGGTCTTAGTTCTGCCCTTTGATTTATTGGGACCTTCAGCTGCAAACCAAATAGGTTTTCCTGTCTCTGCTAGCTCCTATTCCAGTCTTAAGTCATTGTGCTTTGAGACATGCTCCTCAAAGCACAAACTCTGTTACAGTGCCCTAAATAATATGTGATGCGAATAAGTGCTGTTAAAGAAGTTTCCTGTTTTGGTTTCCTTATTGGCACTCCAAGCTGAGCTAAAATCTCCAAAGGCCTTACTTAGCATGCAGATATTGAAACCAAACCAAAAAAAGATTCCTGCATTTGTTGTGCTGTAGCTTTAAATGCCCCTGGCAGAAACTTCATTTCTCTCCCTTTCTCCCTTTCGATCCTTCCCCCTCTCTCTCTTTTTTTGATGTTTCTTCTTTCTCTCAGCCTGTCATTGACAGTAAGTGCAATCACATTACACACAGCTTTCTTTGGAAAGCCCCCTTTTTAATGATCTGGCAGTCTGTAGACACTGACTGCTTCCAGAAAAAATTTCAATCCCTCTTCCCACAGCTTCCTCAAGCTCCAATGATAAATGACACCTGTCATTCTGTCACAGACAAACGGCACAGATGGGAGCGTCAGTGATATATGGCTCACCAGAACAGGAAATCAAGTTTGTTGGTTTTTTGGTTGGGTTTTTTTTAAACAGAAAAGAGCTGACCAGGACATTGTCATGAGGCTGTGCAGGGGCCCTTGTCCAGAGGAGGAAGGGAGGCAGGAGAGAGGAACCAGTAGTTTTTAAGTAGCAGCTGCAGTGTGCAGAGCAAGGGCTGCAGCTGTCTGAGTAGCTCTGCAGTTTGTGACTTGAGGACATTTAAACCATGACCCAAAGGTGCAAATTCTGCTCTTCCAGCCATACCTCCACTGATGTCACTCCAGAGATCCACCCCAGCACCCTCCCAGTCAGGGAAATCAGCTTGGACAACTTTCCTGGAGCTCTGGTTGGAGCCCAGATTAGACGTATCCACAATTACATTTGATTTAATTTCTCTCAGTGACGGAACTGAACTGAAACCCTGGCTTTAAGAACACTTGAGAAATGGGGAAATTTAATTCTGAACCCATTTTCTGTCAGACAGGTCTTCCTTAAGCTTCTTTTAAAATCACTCATGTTTTCACAAGGAAATTTCTTTGCAGGCAAATCGCTTAGTCTGCCTGAGACACGCAGCCACTTTTTCTCTGCCAAGCAGGCAGACAATAAGCTCAGAGCTCTGACAAAAACTGTGCAGAAGTTTTTACCCTGTGATGCCCTTCTTGATAAGAGAATTAAGTCCTGCCACTCTCCCTCTCCAGAGCAGCTGGAAAGGAAATGGGAGCCCAAGTGGTGGCTGAGTAATTAAAGAATATTTTGCAGCCTTGAGAAAATCAACTCTCCTGAGGACTGCACAAGAAAGAGAGAACAGGACTGTGCACACAGACAGAGTGACAACCCCTAATCCCCGAGGGGGGAGATTTCTACAGATAGCTCACACCATTACTGGGAGTGTAAAATCCACCCTTGCTCTCTACAGCCAACTGTGGGACTGTGTCCCAAAGGCTTTTCTGGATTTTGTTACAGAGCAAACACAATGCCATGGTCCCCTGAGACAAAGACAAACGAGCCCTTCTTCCACCCTCAGGCACAGAACTTGTCCTTATTTATAAAATCCTCCCAGGTAAACAGGCTCTATGCAATGGGGGTAGAAAAGTCAGACCCCAAGAAAGACTCTGGCTTGTCTTTGTGGAATGCAGGGATGCATTTATAGAGCATTGCCTGTGATTCAGCTGTAGGGTTCTGAAAAGATTAACGTATGTCATGTGACAAAATCTCCACATGCTGCAATGGAAATATATCCCTGGAGGCTGCATTTTCAAAGGGAGCTGGGTGATAATGCTGCCTTTCCTGCACATTTATTGAATTTGATGTGTACAGTTGTGTGTACAAAAAACTAATCAGGAGTCCAAAGTGATGTGAAATACAACTAAGTATGCAGGCAAAGTTAACAAAAGAAATTTCATCACATTTTAGATGCTGATTATCAGCAGCAATAGCCTAGGGAGAACTTTGGAGCAAACTCCTCAGATTTTCCAGCACTATCTATGCTCTATAAAGGCTCCAGTAGGGTTTCATGCTCTGTATTAAGTCAATGTGAGGAAATGTATCAAGTGAAGTGAATGATTGCTGACCCTCCACCATGGCTGGCTCAGAATTATACATATTCAGGGCATTAATATCAAGCCTTTCATCATCCATCAATGGGAGCCCAATAGATCACAGCACATTTTCATTGCATGGACAGATTTTTGTCTTTCTATAAATTAAGAATAGTATTCCTATGGAAAAAGGAAAGATAGGAATCATCAGGCAGCTCAACCTCTCAAGTCCACTTGTGATGCCAATGCACAAAACCGAACTCTTCTATGGGTACAAGAGAAGAGATGATCATACCATTGGGAAGTGATTGCAGATGTGATGCAGTGAAATGACCACAGTTACTTGCCCAACAGATATTCCAACCAGAGGAAATAGGGAAGGTTTTGGTGGGAGTCCAAGGAGCCTCTGACAAATTAAAATAAAGATCAAGTTCTTAGTTTGAAGTGTGTTTTCCTGTCTCTGCCAGGACAAACAGAGCAGCAGCAGCAGCCCCTGTGTAAAGGTGGGATGGAGAAGAGAACAAGCAGCACAGCCCAGCTCCCAACATTCCAGCATGGACAGCACAAGGTACCAGGGATCACTGGCACAGAGGCCAGGGCAGCCCCTGTGTGCCTTGATCTGAAACTCCATTGCAAACCCGCTTTGGAGCATGGGGACAACGTCTCTGGAGCCCCAGAGCTGAAGGACAGTGACTGTGAGCAGTGTGAGGTGTCCAAAGGAACGCCTGCAGCGTCCGTGGCTGTGTGTGCTCCGTGCTCACTGCTCACCCCAGCTCACACAAGAGCCGCAGCTTCACACTGAGACTTGGACTGAATGAGAGCACCTGGGGCAAAGTTTCTTTTCTTATTCTATTTCCTGAAGATACAGCTGAGTGAGGCTTTCTGGCTTGCACAGGCACTGCTCAGCTCGAAACAGATGCAGTTTTTCACTAAGAAAGATAACTCACAAGTAGAATTTCCGCTGCTATCCTTCTCCATTAGGAGAGAAAATTAAAATATCCTTCAGGAGGGAATACATAACACTTTGTATATTTAACAAGGGGTTTCTGCTGGCACTGAAGAATATCCTGAAACACACTACAGAACAGTGTACATTAGAAAAAAAGAATAACTAGGATAATGCCAAGAAAAAAACATTCTGTAATGTCAATATTGTTGCATCAGGATAGTTCTAGCCAAGGATATTTTAAGCTTTGATCAAAACTGTGAATCTGTGGAGGCAGAATTATAACCCCATGTAGAAAAAGTCTGAAATTTGTAATGACAATTAAAAAAATATTATGTTCCAGAGAGACCAAAAATGAAACAGAGATCCTGAGCCAGGAGATAAAATTTACCAAACCAAGAAAGGGAGAGAGAAGATGCTGGAGCCTTACAACAGAATGTGAAACAAACCCAAAAGGCAAACGTGGTTTTGAAGGGAAGGTTTCTAAAAGCACTTGGGGAGTTTAAATGCCCACTTGCCATGGCCTTTTAGTGAGAATTTGGTGCCAGACTGCTTTTTTTTACCTTTGAGAATCTCAAGAATTGGAGTCACTTGAGAAAAACAGGACAACAGCAAACAGAACACATCACAGGGTTAATTTTCCACAATGTGCAAGAGATGCTGACAGACAAGCCAATGGGCCAACTGGGAAAGAACTGGGACCTGCACCAAAAATGTACTTGTCAAGTAGTTGCAGATTTTTTTTAGCTGTTCTGGGATAAAATTGACGTGTTTTGACTGATGAATCATGAGCAAAGATTGCCCAGTGTGCTCAGTTTGAAATACCATCTTCTACCTGTGTGTGCTGGAACACTCTGTTCTCTCCTCTGAGCACTTCTTTGGCAAATCTGTTCTTGGACTAACAGCTAAGCACAAATCCTTCAGGGTGCAATCCTGTTCCTCCCCACTCCAACAGGGATGAGACCACTGAATCCAGCTGGGAGCAGAACCAAGCTATTAATAAGGACACTTCACACACATCAAAATTTTGCAAAATAGTCATTTCTTCACATGTCCCTTGCAGCATGTTGGGACAAAGACATCTAGTGAGACGTGTTTGCTGTCATCCACTACAGCGCCAGCACCTGACACGAGCCATCAAAATAGATGTCAGGAACATGGGGGGCCTGCTTGCTCCTTCTCTGGTTTCCAGGCCTCCTTATCCCCAGTAATTGTGCTTCCCTGCTCTTTGTCCCCCTTCAATCTCAGCACTTCCAGCTGCTGTGGAATATGATGGCGAGAACTCAAAGCTTCATCAGACTGAAGAGGATGGGGCAGCTGCAGGGGATTTTCAGGCTCCTCCCTATCCCAGTCAGTGTCATCCTGTTTTCAGCTATTCCAGAACCCATAAATGCCATACATCACTGCTGGCATTAGGGCCTTACATTCCTGATCCTCCCTGAACTTCCAGGAGGACAGAGCAGCTCACACAAATGGTGCTGGTTGAAATTTGAAGCAGCATCCTACCTCTTACATTGGCAGTATTCAGTCTAGTCAGTGCCTGCCCAGCCTTTAGCATTCACTGGTGTCAGATGTACCAGCAAAATTGTTAAAAAGTAACTTTACCTGCTTTTTCTTTCTCTTTAATGCCTTATCTCAGTGCTTCCTGCCTTTGGTGTCCCTTCCTGCTTAATATGGCTTTGAATTCCTCGGAGCTGCAAGAGGAGAATGCAGAACCCTCTGTGGGGTCTGACTTCCCTTGGAGAGGCTTTTCTGGCTCCTGCTCTGGGAGCTGCACAGAGATGGATTCCCTTCGTCCTAACACGGATCTAACAGGATCATTCATGCCTTGATGAGTCCCTCAGGTGAACACTGGCTGGACCTTAGCAGACTTTAAAGCCTGCTGAAATCCAGGCTCCTCATGGTCATAAATATACAGGGAATTAGCTGGCTCCACTTGCAGATAACTAATTTCACTTCCCACTGAATTAATGCTTAGATTTGTGAATTTTACCAAACTTAATGACTAAACAAAAGTAACTGAATGGCAAGGATCCCATCAAAAATATTTTGTAAGTATAAAAAGCGTTATGTCATGTCAGCAGAGGATCCCACAGAAGCCACACGATGTGATGTGACACTCCTCAAGCAATGTAATATAACATGGCACCACCAAGTAAGCAAAAAAAAACCCAAACATTTTATTTTTAGCTGAGATGCTCATTACCGTCCAATGTCTGATCTGAATGGTTTTTGACGGACTTAAGTGGAGTGAATTTGGCTGATGTCATGGGTTTAATAGCTATTTGAATTATCCCAATCTTCTAGCAGCTCTCTAAATTTTTAATCTTTTCTGTTCACTATGAGGACAAAAAAAGTCTCTTCTAAAATAATGGCCTGAAAAGCTGTCATTGCACACTCTAAATGCAGCATTTGGACCAGACCTCTCTAATATATGTCACTCAAAGGTGCATTTGGAAAAGCTTTGTGAGACTCTGAGAGAAACAGAAAACTCTTGCCTGGTCCTTGTTCCTCAGAGCAAACAGAGCTACACATATGCAACAGCAGCCCCTTAGAAAAGCAGGGCTGAGGGATTAAAGGTCCTGATTCCTACAGATGTGATCACAGCACTGGAGATCACAGGGAGAAAGGAACCAGCTCAGGACGCACTTCAAGGGCTACAGGGTTTTCCTTCCAAATCCCAACCTGCTGGGAAAAGCCCTCCCTTAGGTTTTACAAGATGTAACTCCAAACCTAGGGGAGAAAATAATAAAATAGGAGGGCTGGAGAAGGAGGCAGCAAACTTGTGGCTGTCTGTGACATGTCCAGTGGGCTCCAGCATGAAGTGCAAGCTCAGCCCTCAGTTCCTATCAGCATTTCAGCCAGGAGGTTCTGGCATGCAGTGCTTGCTCAGCCCTCAGCTCATATCAGCATAAACACTTCATCACAGCTGACACGCTGATATGCTAAATGAGTAAGTGCGGTGCACAAAGAGGTCACAGGGAAGTTAACTAAAGGGATTATAAGGGACAGTCAACACACTTCAAAAAGAAAAAACCTGATAGGTGCAGAAAACATGGTAAATGAGCCCGAAGAATGCAAACCCTCCGCCGTGCACTCCATTACAGCCCTGACAGTCCAGTTCCAAACAGTTAAATATGAAACTGTCAACAAGGGCCTGTCTTAATAACCAAACTTGAGGCCTTTTATCCTGGAAGATTTATGAAGTAATTTTAAAGAGGCCCAAGCAAACATCTGTCAATAAATTGAATGCCGGCTACAGGATTTACAAGCAAGACAAGAATTTCTCATTAAGTGCACATTAGCACTGTGGGGATCATAAATAGTAAGAGGGCAGGATGCTGAGCCTCTCAAGCTGTCATTAAAACACTATCTAAGAACTAATGAGGAAGTGATGGAAGGATACTAATGATCCCTCAGGCTCCTTTCATTTAGCGGTGCCTGTGATACAATTTCAGTTTGCCACAACTGAAGGGTTCAGAACCTCCCAACCTCTGTCCCTGCAAACCCAAGGGACCCTGAGTGCTCTAGGGGACTAGCAATGGCATTGTCACAGCTCTGTCCCACTGATCACACCAAGACTGGGGTGACAGAGGAAAGGACAAGTCCCAGACAGTGCTGTGGGCCAGCAGGAGCTCTGTGGGTGCCACCAGGCAGGTACATCTGCAGTGCCCTGGAGGTGAAATAGGAATTTTCAGATGGAAAACAACTTGCAAGTGATTTTGAGCTTCACTATTGAAAAGTGAGGTTGGAAGATTTCTGTCACTGCACCTGTCTGAGCAATGACAAGGTCTGGGGGCTGCCCTCAGCTCTCAGCCCTGCCAAGGAGAGGGACAAAGGTTTCCAGTAACCACTGGAGGGTTGGAAGTGGCTCTGGTTCCCCAGAACTTGAGCAGATCCTTCACAGCCTCAGAGGCAAACTGCACTGAGAAGGAGGTGGCCCAGTTCTCACAGAGCTCCTCTGAAAGGGGAGGTAGTGGCTGTTCCAACTCTCACTCCAGAGAAGGGGGCATTCGGATGGTCCCCTTCTCTCCTGGGGAAGGGCTGCAGCTTTCCCTGTCTCCATGTGAGTTTGATGGAGGTTATCCTGCCTGGAACATTACAGAACTCATCAGGGATGTGGGACACATTCAGAACTTGGACTTGATGGTGACCCTGTCCCATTCCTGCTGCCTCCACCACATTTCTGGCTCTTCTGCACCCACCTCCCCTTCCTTTCTGTGTGCTGGGGACCAGAAGCTGACACAATTTTCCTGATGACACCTTGGTCAGAAATGACACATTTTTGAGCCTTATTGTCAGCAAATCTCTTTGCTGGTGGAGAGGAAAAAATATCTTTTTAGATAATTCTGTTTTCTACCAAGACAGGAATCTTCCTTTTGCTTATGTGCCCTCTAGCATAGGGACCAAAATGATTACTGCAACATAAAAAAACGATTTCTACCAATAAAAATTATTTCTTTGGGTCTGCAGTATATTGGCACTTAAACTATAATGTAGTTACATTTTTTTCTGTAATAGATGTTTAACACACTGTATTGATGCTGTGGATGTATGTCTCTTTCTGAGACTTTTGTCTGCAGAAGAAATCAAATGAACATAACCAAAGTGCACATTAGGAGAAAGACATTATATTACTGAGCAGCAGCACATAGCAACAAGTCACTCATCAGTTAAAAACCTCATTCTGAAGGAATATTGTAGTTAAAACCTTTCAACATGCAGCTTTCCAAATGAGTCTGTCCATAAAGAAGCAATTGTTAATAACTTGTATTTAATAGATAGTTGTCTACAACAAAATTAACTCATAAAAAGACAAACTTATCCAGGAAAGGACAGTAAAGACAAATGCAGCTCTGTGCATTCAGCATTTGCATGAACATCACACTCCAGACCAATTTCTCCCAATACTGGAAATATGATGCAATCCAGGGAAGTCAATAACAAATAATATGTTCAAAAGGTTCAGAACTGAGACTTCCATTTAAGGAACAAATACCTGAAATAAATAATAGGCAAATACCTGAAATAAATAATTGGCAAATGTTATAAACTCTATCCAGTGAATCCCTTTTTTATGTCTTATCCTCTGCAACAAGGTTATATTCACATGGGCTAATTTCCAATACTTTTTCAACTGACTCAACCAATAGGATCAATTATTTAAGAGTATTTTACCAGTCAGTGCAAGTCAGGATAAAATTTTCCCCAATCGAATTAGTCCTTGTGATGTTATGGCAAGTGTGGAAATGTATAATTACAGTGTAATTACCCAGGCACCGTAAATGCAGCAAGTTGCAAATTCCAGGCTAAGTTTCAAAATTGGGTCATTTGAGCAGGTTCAAAATTAGGCAGACCTGTTTGCTCAGCCCTGCTAATGATGCTGTCAGCTCCTCCAAAGCCAGGCACCTCACAGGAGCATCCCCTGGGTAATCCATGAACATGGATCCCCTGTGTGGGGATGGAAGGGAGCTCCCCAGTCAGGGGAGGTTTCTGGTGAAAACAATAATTTTGATGTGATATTGTGGGAGGGACTCACAGCCAGCACCAGTGAAGGCACTGCAGTGGATGGACGCTGCTCTGTCAGGGTGAGGACTCTGAATCCTGGCAGAATGCACTGGATTTGTATTTCCATGTATTTTTTGACAATTCCACATGCCCCACTGAAGAGGACCGTGCAGGGACAGCTGCGCTTTGGCGTTCTGGTGGCCAAGTGCCACACAAAGTGTGAATGCCCCAGTTCAGCCCAGGTACAGAGGTTTGATTCCCATCAGCAAGAATCCACACCAGTAACCAGCCATCCTAACGCAGAAGGAAAAGTTGGCACTACAAACAGCAATCCTAAACCCTGAGGCAAAAAAGTCCTACTGCAGGGGAGAACCCTTGGTGTCAGTGGTGTGACCAAGGGTTTCAGGAACACCTGAAAATGTGCCCAGGCTTGGGAATGGCAGGGGAGCTGCCCTCGCTCTGGGAAATGCTGGCACACAGGTAGAGCCATATTTTAAAAAGCAATAAGGAAAAGTGTCTATTTTGATCTGTTCCAGTAAAGTCCGCCCTGCTTCAAACATTTTTTTTTTTTTTTTGTTTAAGAAATGTTTTATGGGGAAAAACGCCTACAAGGACACATCCATCTGCTAACCCAGCTGTGGCTGCTAATATACATAATGGGAGAGAAATTTCCTGTTACTGATTCCTCTGTGAACTGCAGACCTGAATCCTTTGTTTTAGATACCAATTTAACAATTTCAGTATCAATAATTAACAAAACAGATTCATTTGTTTAATCAAGATCCCAGGTGATGGGTCCTGAATGGAAAATAAAAGGAACTTTTTTTTTCCATGACATTTTTAATGAAATAAAATTGATGCTGTTTTTAGGTAAGGTTATTTGCATAAATATGGAAGGAAAGTAAGCTTTAATATTAACTTTATCTCAAGTAGAGAAAGGAAAAAGATGTTTCTATTGATTTGCATTTATGCTTTGTACTTTATTGCTATAATTAAGGGGATTTAAATTTAGGTTTTTTATCATTTTGAGCTCACTTCTACTATTATGGTGGGATAAAGGTGCCCTTAATCCCTTCAAGGATCAGATCCTTTTATTTAAACACACACCTGGTTCGTGGTAACTGAACCAAATTTCTAATTATGAAAAGCAGGTTTCATATCCAAATTTAGCTGAGTTGAATAAAAATCCCCAGGTGTTGCCTTACCTTTTTTTACTATATATTAATGTTATCAGACTTGCTGACTCATGAAACTGAGGTTATAGCAATTTTAACTATACTGAAAAATTAATCCATCATTTGGAGAGTGCTGCACTATTCTTTATCCTGCATTTCTTGCTCTGAGTCTTCCTCTTATGCTATCTGCAATTTTTGGCCTTGGAAGGCTTCAGTGGTGGGGTGATGAATATCAGCCCATCTGCTTTTGCTTCCCCTGTGTTCCTGAGGTGCCTTTTGTTGCTTGTGGTAGATGAAACTTCAAAAATGCTAAGCCTGGAGTTCACATGTGTCCATCTAAAATATCTCCCTGATTCTGCAAGTCAGGCTAAAATGACAAGTTGGGGATTTCAAGCCCTCCCACTCCTGATTAGGCCGAGAACACAATCTTCTGCAGCACTTGAGGCACTTCTGCTTCTGTCATTAGCTGAGCACCAGAAGTGAAAACAATTGTGCGTTATCTTTCCTGAGTCAGGTGTCAGCAGCAGGGCAGTGCTGGGTTGTGTCCCTGGGAATGGACACAGTTGTGTCCAAGGCAGTGCAGGAACGTTCTCCCTATGCTGGGGCCAAGGCCACAGGCAGAATTTCATCTTGGAAATTGCTCCCGTGCTGACCTCTCTTCCTGATGCACTTCCAGCTCCTTCTGTAGCACAAGGTTAACTCCCCTCTAGATTTCTCATGTCCTGGATCAAACCCAGGCCCCCCTGGCTCTGCCTTCATTCCCAGAGATCCAGGGTTTGCAGGGAATTGGTGCTGTGGGGAGGGGAGCAGGGCACAGGTGTCTGCACAAACCCAGCTCTGCCCTGGCTCTGGGCTTTCAGCATTTCCCTTTGCACAGCCATCACCTGCAGCAGGAACACGGGAAGCTTTGCCATGAATGTTATCTCATTTATTGAGAAGAAGAGATGTGAATTCTGTCCGGGCAATAAAAGGGTCTTGGAGGGAGTGGAGGAGTGCAGCCAGAGTTTCACCCTTTCAGTGCCTCTTCCCATTGCTCCAGAGTAAAAAGGGCTTTCCTGGTGGTGTTTTACCTCTGGAACACACCTACTCTCTGTCTCAAGTCCAACTTGATCTATTTACACCATAATAAACACAATGAACATTCTTTATATTTTCTAATGCCTTGCTGGGCTGATGAATAAAATCCCATAGACTCTAATAAACCACAGAAGGATAATTTAGAATTATGTCCCATGGAAAGCTTCAGTAAATAATAAAAGCATAAATATATCAGCAAGCTACTGTTATCCACTGCGGGAGACATTTGGAAATGAGAAGTTGCATCTGTGCACAATAACACAGATTCAGGGATGCATCTTCCTCTGCATTCACATGTGAGGGAAGGCACACACCCTGCTCTCTGCACACACCTTTGTCCTCTCCAGCTGCCACACCACTAGGGCTCACTCTGTTTGGTAAAGCTAAGTGGGTAAAACTTCTCTGCTGTTTTAGTCAAGTGTAAATAAATGAACAGAAACAGATTAAATGGCAACTCTAATTAAGCAGCTTATATGTCACAGCACACTAACGCCAACATCCTGGTTTAGGTACTGCAAATTATCAGTACTAAACTTCTTTAACTGGTAGTCTGAATTTCCTCATTATTCCACCCAGGGACCAAAGATTAGAGAAAGAAAGCAGAAGGGCAAAGGTGCCTGATTGCAAACATGCTTTAATGGAGGATCATACCCAGCAGTCAGTGCAGTTTGGCAGCCTCAGCCTCCCTGGGTGCCGTTCCTGCGTGAGGAGCAGGGGCTGAGCTGAGCTCCTGGGGCAGGAGGGCTCTGGCCCTGGCAGCTGTGCAGGATGCAGGAGCTCAGCGCCAGCTCTGCCGGCAGCTCAGGAGAGCAAGGAGCAGTGAGGAACATCTCGTGTCCCAGCTCAGCAGGACACCGAGGGAAGGAGAGGTTTCCAGCAGCCTCTGCTCACGTCTCCTCTCTCCCTCATTTTCCTGCCCTTCTCGTTCTCTCTCTGGATTTCTATTGTCTGTCTCCAGATTTCCACAGCAACAAGGGCATAAAATTCTCTCTCTGGCCTTTAGGAGCTTAATGGGGAGACCTTCAGTGTGCACAGTTGTTCTGCTTTTAACTTATTTTTGCAAAGCAGGTATATTTCCATCCTAGAATTAGAGAGAGTGGCCTCGGGCTAAATTGCAGGGAGTCCCAAATGAGTGAACCCTTTGAGGGGAGAATCACTGAAGAAGAAAATGAAGATGACAAGGCTGTTGCTTCTTAATAAACATTATCACATTTTCACCATGCATAATTTATTACTTTTCTTTCACTGATTGATGTTCTAAAACATTTAATCTAATATGCATAACTATATATATATACATATATTTAATTATCTTTTTTTTCCCAAGGAAATCTCAAGTTAAGAGTTCCTTCTTTGTTTTTTGCATTGTTAAATTAACATGTTAATCCTGGCAAATTTTTCTTATTTTGGTTTTTTTTTTTTTTTTTCAATCAGAGCCTAAATAGGATTAAATTAAAGACATTTGACTGAATGCTGCAATTTATATGTTTTATAGGTTTTCCAGAGTTAAAGATGGAATATTTTGATCAGTTCTAATGGGTTTTTTTGTGCCTATGGTTTTTCTAGCCTTATTTCCTACCTGTGGTTTCATCTGCTCATGGTTAGGGGTACTTGGGAGCAGACTGAGAGGTCAAAATTTCCAGCACAGGACCCTCGTCTCTCTTGTTTCACTTTATGGTCAGACAGACTATTTTTATTCTGAGATCTGCTGCTGTCCAGTAAATATATAACTTTGTTAGGAACCAAGCCTGCTCCAGAATGATACCTTTGTGGACACTAAAAACAATTTAATGGCATGTCACAATAGCAATTCACTCTGCTAATAGCCGGGCTCAATAATACCATATTGCATAAACCTCCTTCAGTCTTCTGCCAAATAATTCACCTTTATGCACTCTGCAGCAAGCTCCATTTCACTAACAAATATATTTCTCCCCTACCCCTCCAAATGAATATCCAGCATCTTCTCCCTGTAATATCAGCTGTTGCCTTGCATGAGGTCAGCAGGGCCATATTTCTACCCCAAATCACCTTTCTCCATCACAGCCTGAGACACTCTCAGCTTTTAACTGGCACATCAAATCCCAGGCAAGGGTGGAAGGAATAAAATCTTGGAAAAAAACTCTGTACATTTTGCTGTGTCTCACAAGCTGCAGCAGTGAAAAGTTTAAATACTCGGTATGTCAGGGCAGCCTTAAACAAATGTTTATGGGCTTTGCTTTTGCAAGCAGAAGGGTTTGGGTAAGCACAACCCTCAAGATGTCTCTTGCTTAAAATGCAGCGCAAACTCCCCGAGAGGCAGCAGCTCCTGCCATCCTGCTTCCCTCGCTGCTTTTTTCAGGAGCTGCCTGCTCAGGGAGACAGAGATCTGTTGGGGCTGCTGCTCAGCACGAGGAAATGCTGCTCCGCTTGGGGGATGCTTACCTGGATCTGGGGATGCTCCTGGGAAACCCCGGCTACCTCTGAATTCTGGGGGCCAATTTAGGGTGCTCTGGTGACAGCATCTCCAGTGTCCCCTCCCTGATGGACACAGCCATCATTCCTGGCGTGGTGGCTCCCTGTGGAATGGGTTTAATGTTCCCAACCCACCTCCTCCTCCTCCAGGTGAGGAGAAATTCTCTGGGCTGGGTTCCCTGGGCCTGCAGCATTGGCAATGACCGACTCGCAATGATTGTCCCCAAAATCCCGCAGGATATTTTGGGGTACTGTGGCTAATAAGGGTGTTTCATCCTCCTGCACTGCTAGTGTTGTATAAATTGAAAATCACCTTTCACAATGTCTAAGTTCATGTTAAAAGACAGAAAAGGGGAAAAAATGCAAGTCTTCCAGCTACAAATAGAATTTCCTCTATTTTTTTATTTTGCTATGTTACCAGCTTACGCACCATATAAATTCCTCCTTTCCTAGAAATGAGACTCCAATGATATATTTAGAAATAGAATCAGCTCTCAAAAGCTTTTTTTTTTTTTTTTATGCCTGTGTAGAATCTGCTAAACCCCAACTGCATCCTGTTCCTTTAAAAACTACTCCCAAATCCGACGGTTAAAAAAGGCCATTTTTGTAGAAGAAACTATTTGTATCAAATATGAGAAAATAAGTGCATCATGACAATTCTGAACATCTTTTATGATTTGATTGTCAGTAACGAGGCCCACAGGAGAGTGATAAATGTGAGGCACGAAAAATATCTATTTCACTTAGATAGCAAATTATGCAACTCAGTGCTTGATAGCACTTGGCAAAATACAAATGTAGTTGAATGGAATTGAAATTGTTGCTCTCTGCCTAAGACACAGGTAATATCACCAGGGGTCCTGTCTTCAGATATTTATAAGAGCTAAGAGTTTAAGTAATAGTAGCAGTAATACAAAATTACCTTTAAACATTGAAAACATTTTTACTTTGTTACAGGGTGTAATTTACACTTTTTCTCTAATGGCTTACAGACTGAAAATGATATACTAATGCAATTTTTCAAATTTAGTTACCTTTTTGTGTTCTAAAATTATGTGCTCTCTCTTTTCCCTGTTTGTCACTGCTCAGATTCCATTTAATTCCATGTTCATAGAGTTTTATAATTTATCTACTTGTCATAAAAGTTTTCTAGACTTTCAAAAATACGAAATACTCCCAATAAACTCTGACAAAAATGCTTCCAGTTCAACTTTCAGAAATTTTTCAATTTTGTTTTGAACTATTACCATACATTTTGGTGGTGGAGTGAGATTTTTCATGAAGTGACATCAAGCAAGGGAAGGGAAAAATGATCAGAGAAGAGATTCACTCAAACCATTTATATTAACCTGTCTCTTCACTTGTAGATTTATATTCCTTCTTCTCCTGCATGGAAGGATAGGGAGATAAATATAGGAATGTGCTCTATGCCTTAGCTCAGGATGGCAAATGAAACTGTGAGAACTTTCAAGATTCCAAAATTTGCCTTCTCTCAAATCAGGAAGAAAAGTTTATGCCATTGGCTAATTAAAAAAAGATCATTTAAAATGAAGTGTTTCGTTTTGATCATTTCAAATCACTTTTTCCCAGTGCTGATATTTTTACATGTTCATTTATTTGTTTTATAGGAGTTTTTTTCTTCCAATTAGTTAGGATTTTGAAACCAAGAGCTGTTTCTACTTAAGCAATGTGAAAACAGACTATTTTGACAGGATGCCTCTTTAAACTCACAAAATGATATTTCTCTAACCAACCCTTTTCACTCAAATAAATGATGTTTCAACACACCACCCCATGAAAGTTTAATCCACAAAATCAAGATTGTGTTTACTGTGCCTCTCTAATCCCTCCTGAGCATTTCCAACACTGTTGGAGTCCTTCATGACCCCGAACCAAAACACAACAGGGATTGCCCAAATGCTGGCTCCTCACTGAGATGTCTTTTGGACAAAGGAAATTTTTGGGAATTCTGAGAGGGGGTGAGGACTTCTCCCACTCAGTGCCCTCCATCCCCTTCTCTCCAGGGCTTCTGACCCTGCTAGAGGGATGGGACCCCTCAAACTGAGATGATCCTCGGCAAATTCCTGTGCTCTCCTCCCTCCTCAATGAGCAAGAAACTCCTCCTGCACCCACCCAGCATCCACTCCCCCGCCATCACCCCAAATCCCAGGAGAATGAGCAGAATTTGGGGGAGCTGGGCTGTCCCAGCCCCTCCCAATGCCCCTGGGTGCTGCTGCACTGGAGGAGAACAAGGAGCCAGTGCAGCTCCTGCAGCTGGGACGGAGGGGATGCAGTGCTTTGGGGTATAACTGCTCAGAGGGGGACTCTACGTACCTCTTTTGTGGAAAAAAAAAAAATTAATTGCAATAAATAGAGAAAAGACAGGCTCAGATGAGTGAATGCAGGCTCTGGCCATGTGCAGCTGTTAAAGGCTGGATTCGTATTGCACATGAGGAGAGGTGTCACCCTCAGAGCTCACAGCCCACTCTTAATGGGAGTAATTCCCCACATTCCCCTAAAAAATCCAATCTGACACACATTTTATCCCTTTTGGCATTGCCTTTCGTGTAAGGTTGCTCTGCTCTGCTGAGCACTTGCCTTTTTCACCCTGTCCAGGGCTTTTCAGCAATAATGGACAATGTTATTGTCAGCTCCTAAAAACCATCACCTGCCTCTTTTATTGCTTTGCATAACTTTGTCTGGAGTCCAGGGGAGCTTTCAGTTTTCCATATCTGTTATTCTTATCTCCCTGGGATCAAATGGCAGCTTCCTGGGAGCTTTGTGGGGCTGGCACCACGCCACATTAGGCAGAAAGATATGAATTCTCTTTTCATATCCCATTTCCTTCTGGTGTAACTGTAAACTCAACCAAAAGATACCAGAAAACTGAGCAGCACTTAAGAAGCCTAAAAAGCTGATGGGTAATTATTGGGATGAACAAAAGCTCCATGGAACCAGGGACCAAAATTCCTAAAAAACTGCAGTCCTGATGAAGAGTTGTGAATGAAACCAGCAGCATTTTGATGGGATGTGTGCACAAATGCCTAATGCAGTTGTAAATAAGGCATTTAAATGACTCGGGGATCTGCAAGCCCTATGGAACTCTCCTGGGGAAGCTGTTGACAAATTAAAGCTGCTATTGCTACTCTTCCATTAGCTTTTGTATCCTAAACACATCATTAGGTGGTATTTCATGGCATAAAACTCTTACCTGCCTCAAGATTGATTTGAAATGGAAGACTCTTACAAGAATATACAGTCCCTTTGGGTTCCAGCTGGGAGGAGCAGCCGGAATCAATTTATTGCTTGAAAAGGGTCTTGTTTATTCACTCTGAAAATGCTTCATTTTCTTTAAAATCCTCATATTTATAAATAAATAATGTGTTGAACTTATTCACCAGATTATTACTATGGATACTTTACTTTTGAGCAGTTTGTTGCATATCTTAAATACTTCAAATGCAGATCTTTATATTTGGACTTTTTTGTCTCTCAGATCAGGGAAAACTTTCAACTTCATTCCAAGTGTCAGGACCTCTGATTCTGCATTTACAATTTTTTTGAGCAAAATGCTAAAATATTAATTGTAAGAAGGACATTATTGACAATCCATCAGAAAGCTCCTGAAGATGAGAATAACTGATGGGTTTTTTGGTCAAAACTATCTTCAGCATGGATATTAGCAGGGGATTCTAAACAGATCTTATGGCCTGCTAATAGTTCCGTTCACAGGAATTCTGCTCCTGTCAGGAAAGCAGAGCATTTAGAAGCCTGCCACTGTCACCAAGACAAATAAATATCTTGAGTTTCCTAAAAAGACATCTCACACTTTCACTTCTATTAGATGCCTCTTTTCTAAAATTACTGCAGCTAAGAAGTCCATTAGAAGTGTGACTTTCAGGAACGTTTTAGGGAAAAAAAAGGAAAAACCACCAAAACCAAACCCACCTCTTTGAAATAATATTTAAGATGCACTTGAAAATTCTTCTCCCCAAACACAAAGGAAATTTAAACTTAAAGCTGAAAATCTGGCTGGAAACCATGTCCTTAAATCAACCTACCTCTCCTTATCTTTGCAGGGAATCTCACACACTGTACTAATGCCATATGTGCCACAACACACAGGAATATTGGGGTGAATTGAGGACAGTGTCACACCATACTGAGCTCCTCTCAATTCAACATTTCTTCCTTGCTTTTAAGAGGGTAGTTTACAACCCTGCCAAAATGGCACTTTTTTTTTTTTTTTTCTTAAATATACAGAGTGAAAAAAAATGCAGCATGAGAGCACACAACTTCTGGAGAGAAAACGGAGAGAGCTGCTGAAAGTGGGATGTGTACAAATATGTATAAACTGCCTAAACCCTGCAGAGAGGAAGAGGAGCAGTGAGAACCCAACAAGGGACAACAGACCTGCACAGCCCAAAAAGGCCCAGTTCTAACTCCCCAGGCCAACCCAAAATCAACTCAGGATGTGAATTTGAAGCTTCTCTGCCTCAAAATTGGGTGGTAGTCAGCATTTAGGGAGTGATTTTAGCAGATACCAGCAGCAGAGTGGAAAGTACAGCCAGGCTGTGAAACACACAGTATAGAACATTTTAATGGCTCTCTGCAGATTTCAGCAGTTTCAGTTTATGGGGCTTCGTGGGAAAAAAATAAATAAATGCTGTTGTTTGACTGTTTCCATCCTCTTGGGTTTTGCACCCTTCTTGCATTTCCCCTGAGGTGTTTTTCAGGGCAGGTCAGAGCTGCGAGGTGGCCCTGGCAGGGACAAAGTGCTCAGCTCAGTCCTGTTCCCAAGGGCAGAGCAATGCTGGGGCTCCAGCACCCCTCCAACCCAGATTCCCTTTCCCCACCACCACAGAATTCTGCTCCAATTTACTTTCTGTACTGACAAGCTTCAGTCACAACTTTGCCTAGATTGGAAGAAATGTTGGATACAATAGTTTCATCCGGCTCCACTTTCAACTACTGATCTGAAAACCTCTTGTCTCACATTTTTTAACTCATGTCATTTGATATTCAAGTTTCCTTCAAATTTCCTCTCGTCTGAAGGCAGAATCAAGCTCCCTCGTTTCCTGGGAATGCATAGGTTATGTGACAAGACATACAAACAGTTTTGATCATCAGGAAAATTTACTGCTCCACAATATTGCAGTTTTAATTAGCAGTAAAGTGAAATGAAAACTCTGCTGCCATGTGATTAGAACATGGCTTTACAAACGTGGGAAAGGAGTCTTGCCTGGTACTTCATATAACGGATGGGATTTCTGCATTTATTTATGGCACTACAAGGGTGTTGGGAATTTGTAGGAAAACTTCAAAGAATTGACAGGAATGGATTCAGTTTCTTTGTCTGTCACATGAAGGGGAACTTAACTTTTGTGGTAAAATGTGTTTTTTTCTTACTGCTTAACTGAGCAAGACTTCCTGCTTCAAGGAGTTTCTTCCCTAAGTTATTCCTGCAAGGACACCCTTCATTTCATATAGTATTTCATATTCTTTGTTTACTTGTGGCCAAAACAGGCTGGGGAAGCAAAGTTGGCCTGGAGCAGATGAGGAGGGGCTGCATGAGACCACCTCATATCACTGTGACCCTCACTGAAGGTGCTGCCCATGGCAGGAAGGATTCAAGGCTGTGAGAAAGGGATGCCCATTCCACCCAGATCCATCTGGCAAGGGGCAAAGGGGACCTTTGAGAGCCCTGGTTGTCTGCTGCCATAAAATGCTCTGCAGTGCAGGCTGACTTTGCCCTGCTCTCACCTCTCCAAAGTTCCTCTGTGGAACCTGGAGCAAGAAGTGCAGCACACAGAGTGGTGCTGCCTGGGACAGACCTGAGCACTGCTGGGGGTGCCGTGACCTGGCAGGAATTTGGGAGCATCTCTGCTTGTGCAGAGCTTTGCAAATGCGCCATGGCCAAAGCTGTGCTCTGTTCAGCCTCAGCTGCTGAGCTTCAGCTGGAACCTCAAAGCTGGAGCTCCCTCCGGCTGACTGGGGACAGCGGTGTGGGGGAATGGTGTTCCCTCTGCACTGCTGTGCTCTGGAGCACAAACTGCTGGCAGGAGCAGGAGGAAAGGGACACAGTCTCCCAGTCCCTTTGTGCAGCACCACCTGAGCTGGGGGCAGCACAAATCCCCTGGCTGTGATGACACAGAGGACACTCAAGGGACTCTGTGTCACAAACAAATGATCTCAGTCCCTGCTCACTTTCTTCTTGCAGAGAACAAAAATCAGCAGAACGAGAGGCAAAGTCTGACTTGCGATCAATCTTCATTAAGAGTCAGATTCTTTCAGTGCAGCTCCATAAACAGTATTTTTGTGAATTAAAAATAACATCATGTTAATTACAGTTCTGCATTACCTTTTTTGTTATGGCATGTTAGGCATACTCCTACTTTACAGAATGCCAATAACTCTTCACAATTCCCCGGGATTACAGTTCTCTCCTCAGATAAAGGAACAATCCTTTGAGATGATGGCACATCAAATATGCCTTCAGATTTCTGTCTCCTGTTTCTCAGCCTGTGCCATATTGTGCACAAGCTGAAGCAGCACAATACACCACATCTGCCATTCACAGGGCCACCTTTGAATCTGGCCCAAATTTTCTTCTCCACTGATCTGTGGATCATATCCTGTATTATAGTTGTTCCTTTTCAAATCTAGTTAAAGCTGGAAAATCAGCTTTTTTGTAGCAGCTGTGTGCTAACAGATCTGGGGGTGATGCATCCTGTCCTAACACAAAGCTGTGTGTGTGTTCTGTGAGAACAAATTCACCTCCTGGGCTCTCCTGGTGTGCTGCCCATGAATTCCAACAGCCCCCAGTGCTGAGGTACAGGCAGGACACAGAGCTCCAGGTGAGAAGCAGACACAGAACCACAGGCAGAGAGGGAACCCCAGGGCTTGTCTGTGCCTGCAGGCCAAATGATGAATTAATTTTGCATTTAGCATGCCTGAATTAGGGACAGGATGGAAGCAGTGCCCTGCACAGACTGCTGACACTGCTGATGGACACTGCACTGGCTTCACCCAGGGCTTGCAGCGTCCTGAGCTGTATTTTTTAAATCTAAGGCTGACAAGAAGCAATATTCCTTCTGCTGCACAGAGTGGCATCTCTGGAGCCAGGCTCTGAAAGCAGTATTTAAAAACCGGTGCTAACAGGGCCCAGGTGACGTGCTCAGGGCTCAGTGCTCAGGTCAGTGTGTGCTGTGCAGAGCCTATCCTGGTGTCAGGATGCAATTTCCCAAAGAAAGTTACCAAATCCACACCCGCAAGCACTGTTTTGGGCATCTAACCACACACATTGTTCCTAGCAACAGGAATGAGCGAGGATCAAGACATTACATGTCAGCAGAAATATCCTCTCCTCCCCTGGTCTTCAGCATATTCAAATTTCACAAAACTTGGGTAGGAATTTCCATGACTCATTCCCCAGTAATCCATCTTTCATTGCTTTATTTGTGACACTGCCACAAAAGACTGAAAATCAGGATTCTTTTTTCCTTTTGCTTAAGAAGTGAATTCCTCATTTAGAGCCAAATGCATTTGTGCAGCATCCCTTTAGACACTGGATGCATCCCCAGCGCACGGGCACAGCACATCAGCATCAGCCCTTCAGCCCAGAATTGCATTTGCTGCAAACCTTTGTGCACACAAAACCCGAAGTGCAGAGGGACCACAGAAATATGCACATGAATTGGAGTTAGAGAGGCTTTCTGCAAATAAATATTCTTTAAAAACCAGGCAGAGGCAGCCCTGTGAGCCACGGGGGGAGAACAGCCAGGAGAGCCAAGCGAGGATGGGGAAGGTGTTGAAAACACCTGGATTGACAACACTATTTCAGATAGAGAAACTGGAACTCGATGTAGAAAGAGCAAGGCTCACAGGAACAAATAAGCAAATTCCACAGAAGAAAAGCAAGAGGGGAAGAAAGAATAAAGGAAAAAAAGAAAATTCCCCTACAGGTTTAGCCGATAATGTCAACAAGCATCATTCTTACTGCTCTCTCACTATATGTCAAGTCCTCTATTGCTTCTAATCTGTTGTAAGCTATATTCTCTATAGACAGATATAACACCAGAGGAGAACATTAAGACCACCTATTCATATTTTTTTGACATTTGAAGTACAGTCAGACCTCGGTAGGACTTCAGCTTTGGCACAGAGTGAATCTGTGATCTTATCAAATATGCAATCCCACATAAAGCAACTGCTGAGCTGCACAAGAGTCACATAAATATTAAAGTGTTCAGAATGGTTAACTCATCAAATAAGCTGCCTGTCTGGACAGATGGACGGAAGGACTGAGGAATACATCATGCAAAATCTTGAATTTAGTCTGCGTGAAGGAAGTGCTTTCAGAAATGAGACAAGCACATACAAAAAAAGCCCACATTTACTACATATGTGGTCATCGCTGGCTTTTAATCAGGAAAGGTTTCAACCAAATTTCCCTGGAGTGTGATTCCAAAGGAGAAGATGATAGAGCGGATGTGTTAGGGTGCTGATCAGGGAGCCAATATATTTCAGAGCTGGTATAAGCCTGCATTTATCCTACAGGGAAAAACACAGGCAGAGAGAAGATGTGTTATTTTGTAAACAACATACGAAGGCTATCTGGTGATCAGAGATTGCAGCATTTTCCATCCCTCTGCTCGTGTGGAGCAGGTGGAGCCATCTTTCAGCAAAATTAAAAGGCATTCAAACAGGGCTCGTTGTTAACCAGCCCAGAGAGCTCGAGGAGGCAGCACTTGATGCAAGTTCAAAATTCTGGGTTGGTACTGGGACTTTCCAGCTGCATCTGAGTGAGGAGCTCAGCATCTCACACACATCTGTTCATTTAACAGCAAACACAATGAGCGTTTTCCAGGAGGAGAGGAGAGGCACTGAGACTTGTGTGACTGCTCTTTGGAGGTACTGAATTCCCTCTGCTCCCAGGGACACACGGACACTGGGCTCCCAGGGACACACGGACACTGGGCTCCCAGGAACAGGGACACACAGACACTGGGCTCCCAGGGACACACAGACACTGGGCTCCCAGGGACACACGGACACTGGGCTCCCAGGGACACACAGACACTGGGCTCCCAGGGACACATGGACACTGGGCTCCCAGGGACACACGGACACACAGACACTGGGCTCCCAGGGACACACGGACACTGGGCTCCCAGGGACAGGGACACACAGACATTGGGCTCCCAAGGACACATGGACATTGGGCTCCCAGGGACAGGGACACACAGACACTGGGCTCCCAGGGACACACGGACACTGGGCTCCCAGGGACACATGGACACTGGACTCCCAAGGACACATGGACACTGGAGTCCCAGCAGCTCAGCTGGGGTGGGCTAAAGGCCCTTGTCTCACAGACCAGGCTCAGGGCCCTTGTTGGTGTCTCTCCATAATTTCACTACAGTGTTGAGCCCTGGGTGAAGATCTGGAACCTTATTTTAAGGTTAAAGAGAGAGGAAATGTCGAACACTTTGTTCCCCAGACTCCCCAGACTCCCAGACAGAGATTCATGCCACATCTGCCCAGCTGTGCCCCTTGCAGCCCCTCCTTTGGGAAGGCAATGGGGATGGCTGAAGGGATGGATGTTGGGATGGATGAAGGGATGGATAAAGAGATGGCTGAAGGGATGGAAGAATGGAAGGGTGTTGGGATGGATGAAGGGATGGATGAAGGGATGGATGGATGGAGGGATGGCAGCCCCAGGCACAGGCCAGGGAGGCTGAGCAGAAGTGACAGCCCAGAGAAGCCTGGCAGTACCATCTAGTGGGTGCTGCCTCACACAGGCAGCTGCTCCCAAGGAGGAAGGGAGAAAAGAGGACAGAGAGCAGAGAAATAAAACATTCTTTATCACTGCTCTTGACAGGTATTATATTGTACTATAGTGCCATTTGTTTAGTTACTGCTACAGCAAGTGCTGTGCAGAAATCTTATAAGCAGCCATATGGCACCTCTGAATGAAAGCCATTATGCTTTTATGAGTAACCCACACTGTCTCTGCTCGGGGAAAGAACCTCCGTTTGCACCAAATGTCATTTTCCTATTCTGAAAGGAAGAAAATATTTCTGACTTTCACTGAACTCCACAAACCTGAGCTGATTCTCCTCTCCTGACAGTGTTTACACAGAGCCTGAGCCCACTGGAGGTCTCAAATACCCACCAGGTATTTCACTACTGACATTTTGCTGTTTCTGTGCTCGTGCTTTTCAACTGCGCCATGTTAAACAACCCTGTTTGCAGCTAATATTAGATTTTATAGTTACTAGTTCATTAACATTTTATAATTTACCATCCAACACACCCGACAGTAACTGTCCAGCCATTCTTAGCACTCTTTTAAAAAGGAGTTTTAAAAAGACCCTTAGGAATAGAAAGTTTATTCTCTGAACAAGGTAAAAATAACAAGTCATTAAAAATTCCTGGTACCTGCATGCAATATCTGGGCTGCACCTCTTAAATTAACTCTGTGCTTTTGCTGTGCAGGGCAAAGTTTTTGTAGTGATTGGAAAAAAAATATTTTCTTCTCCATCAGTTTGTGTTTCCAAGCCTCCCATGTTGCATTAAAAGTACTTTGTGTTCTGGGGATTGGGCTGTTAAACAATGAAAAAGGTCTGGAACTTGCTGGTTGAGGATTATGTGTTAAGGAAGAGCAAAATATCTGCACCACATACAGGGAACTCAACTTCTCTAAAGCTGTGTGCGTTTGCATGCTGAATTTGCATGTCAAACGTTGGGATTGCAGACAGTTGCAGAAAGTGCATATGCAAATTAGGCACTTAAAAATGAACATATTTACATGTGATGGCCACTATACAGATCCGTCCCTTGTTCACTTCTGTATATAGGTTATGTGTATTTGCCTTTTCTTAAAATATATAAAAAATATTTATCAAAATATTTATTAGAAAATAAGAAAATAAGGCTTCATTAAAATAGAGCCTATGTAGAGACATGTTGTTAAAAGGAATCTAAATAATCTCACTTCCCTGCTCCAGATAATTAACACTCTTCAGCAGGAACTTTTCTCTAAATATCAGTCTTCTTTTAGAGAGATTTGCCATTTTCCTGCATTCATTATCTCGCCAGAGCAAAGTGAAGCCATGCACCAGAAATACTGCAGGGATCATGCAGGATGTAATTGCTCTAATGCTTTGCATATTTATGTTTGAGTCCTTTTTATGAAGTGTTACTTTAGAAAAAGAAGGATCAGTTCATCTTTAAAAGGGAGTGATTGATTGCTGCCAGTCAGGCATTCCTTCATTCTTGGCTTCTCTCTTAGTCTCTGTAATAAGTTTTTCAGGAACCCCAGCCCGCTATTAAAGAACAGCATTCATCATAAGCCAAGCAGAGAGGAGGCAGACTTTGATGGGCACAATACCATATTTCAATCTACAGTGTCCTTTTTGTTAAACTTGAGCTGCTGCCTCATTAGCGCTCGAGCAAAAATACACAAAGCCTTTTGTAAATATTAATCAGAAATGTACAAAACCCCTCTCCAGACTAAATTACTTATTATTGGGCTCTCTCCAGGTGATAATATCTAACTAAAAATTCTGTTTGCCTAAATTGTGGGAGAAAAATAGCTTTTTATGTACACTTTATGGAGTGCTCTTACAAGGATAAGTGTCTTAAGTAAATGCATTTCTTTAGTATTTTCCCTTTTTCTGACGTGCATCCTTCACAGGGCAGAAATTCACAGCCCTGCTGTAAGTTGTAGGCTGCAGCATTCATCTGAGCAGTGTGAGGTTTAAATTCCTGATATCCAGGTTTATTTCTGGCACTGCTGATTAATATGAGAATGCTTTTTTATGTTTTCCCGCTGACCTTAAATTTAATAGATGTGAGGCTGGGACTTAAGACATACTGAATTAACAACACATGCTTTAGGCTGGTAAATGCAGCACTACAGAGGAATCCAGATGGGTTCCAAAGCAGAATTTGGTCTTTAGCACTTCAGAATGTCCCTGTCAGGAAAATAAAGTTACAGGATTTTGTTGCTGTCGTTGATTTTGGGAGTTTTTTAAATTGACTTTCAGCATTTCAGCCTCTGAGCAAGGTGAGCTGTGTCACTGCTGGGGACACCCAAGCAAATGGAAGTTCTTTACCCTAAGTTTGTACCAACACAACAGCCTAAGCTTATGAAACCAATTTACAGAGCTATAATTACTGGTACAAGGCCAAAACTGAAACTTGGGGAAGTGTAGGCTCAAATCCTGTCTCAGTCAAGCATTTCCTTGAAGTTTGTGATGAAAAAAAGTTGTCTGTAAAAAGGGATTAGTCACAAAACTTCTAAAATCAAAGGTCACAGTCTCCAGAGGCTCTTTGTTAGAGTAAACAATAGAAATGCTCTCAAAACCATTTTGCAGAAACAATTTTTATTGCTATCATCAGATCCAACTCTGCAGAGATTTCTTGGAGGAAAAGTAGTTCCTTAATGAAGCTCTTCCTCCAGCAAAGCCAAGGCTCTTCAGAATCAGCCCCACTACAGCAAATATATCAGAGCTAAAAGACTTTTGTGCTCTTTTTAGCAATATCATTTCAGGTAAAACTCTCTAAAAGAAAGGCCTGAGCAAGCATTTGTGTGACATCACCAGCTAGACCATCTGTAAGTGAAATTAAAGCTGTGCTGGAATTCCCAAGGTTCAGTAATTGCTGCCTATTTGGTTGTACAGCTGAGGGGTCACAGGCACTGGTTTTGTTGGTGTTTATGCAACAGCCAGCCCAGCACATCCCTCACCAGAACTGGAGCCCAGGAGTCCCAGTGGATCTTACAAACAAGATTATGGACACTGGCCACAAATTCTGCAATAATTACTCCTTATCCAACCCCAGCTCTCCCTGTGCACCTGAGAGAATTTGTCTGAAAGGGATTTGTCTGAAAAGTTCATGGCAACCATGCAGTGAAAATAAATATTTAAACACATTGAAAGTTGTAGTCAACTTTCTGAATGGAACTGTTGGTACTGGGTGATTGTTTGTAGCAGTTATTTTGCACATTTTACTCCCTCTGAGATCACCCTAAACTCTTGTGCAGCAATTCCAGGTCCCACTCAAAGGCAGCACTGAACCCACTGAAAACAAAGCCCTGCCTCCCCATGCATCCAGCAGGAATAAACGCCCAGCACCACAGAGTTAACAAAACACAGCAGACTTATTTATTTTCCTTCTCCTCTCCTGATACTGTTTTCACAACCTGACATAACCTGGTAAAGTAATTCTAATTGTATTTTGGATTGATAACTGCATTTTTCTCAGAATACACAATGCTTCTGAGAACAGTTGTGGCTCTTTGGTACGGAACAAGTGTTTTGCCTCAAAGATCTAAAGTCAATGATGAAAGTGTCAGAAACTTTAGGTCCTAAAAGAAAACTGATGGCAAACATTTGGATCCCATTTTTGCATCATGTAACCGTGGATTAACAAAGATGATTTAGTAGAAAGCAATTAAGAAGGACACAGAGGAAGTGGGATGTGCTTGGGGAGGAAGAGCCTGCTCTAACAGCGCCCCAGAGAAACAACTGCACCAGAAGGAGGGGGGAGCTGCCCTGAGCCCCAGCTCAGCCTGGAGCTGCGAGAAATGTCTCTGCAGGTTCAAAACAAGGCAGCTTTCTCCTTTTGTATCCCATGTCTGCAGAAGCAGAGGGCTGGCATGGGCAGCCTGGTGCTCTCCAGAGCGAGATCCCATGGCAGCTCCCAAGGCAGGGGCCTGGGAGGCAGCCAGAGATAACAGAGCTGGAGCTGCCCAGCCAGGGCTCAGCCCAACCACAGAGCCTCCCAAACCTGCCTTTATTCAAAACCTCCCATTTCCTACCTGACAGATAAACCAGGCTTTGGTTCTAAGTTCATTCCTGTCTTCTAAGCAAGAGTTCCTCAATTAGAAAGGAGCAAACAATTTATTTTCAGGAAGACTTACTCTCCTCTGTAAAACACACCCTGCATTAGGTCTTTCCTTACAGCCAGATGCTGGGAAATAAATTAAAAGAGCATGCAATCAGTTCAAAATGACTGTAATTAGGCAATCAAATAGCCATAGGAAGCAGAAATCATCAATGTCTTCAGCTAGTTCATTTTGTCTGTGGATTTATTTGCAAGTTGTTTGGTTTTATTCCTAATAAAACCCTAAGATTATAGACAAGAATTTAAAAAGGAATGATATCAATTCTCCAAAATGTTTTTCATTCATCTTAGAGCAGGATCTATTAACCCCAGAAATTATTTGAAGTCTCCATGCCCATGCAAACTCTGCTGGCCTAAGAAGCCCAAGGGATGAAAACCTTTGTGTAGGGTCTGCAAAGCATCAGTGCAAAGCACAGAGAGAGTCACTCCCCACGCCCACGTAACAGGAGGGGTACAACTATTTGTCAAGTTTTAACTTAGAGTCTAGGAAAAACTCTGTGTACAATGAAATAAAACTCATCAAAAACACAACCAAACCATATCCTTCCTGTCATAAAAAGAAGGCAAACAATATGCCCTTCTCCACGTTCCTGCATACCTTTGGAACTGCAGGCTTCCTGCTCAGGAGCTGCCCTGCCAAGAATCATGTATCCTGTGATGACATTTCTCAATAAATAAAGTGACTTCATTATTGAAAAGCTTAACTGTAGTTGTGTGTGCAGTTTTTAATGCAGTACCAGCTCTGAAGTGCTGATGAGAGAAAATCCAGATGCAGGAGACATTCAAGTTGGAGCCAGGACATTTTAAGGGCTGCAAAGTTTCATTAGCTGAGCTGTGGATCGATGGGTAGATTAAAACACTATATTTGTTCATGGTGGAATCGGCTCCTCCACTGGTGTAAATCAGCACAGGAGAATGTAAATCCCTGTTTTAGCCGAGGATCAGGCTCCTGATTTAGTGGGCCTTGTTATTCTCAGCACATGTAACAAAATGAGGGGGGACTGGGGATATTCACAGGTAGATCACCATCATTTCACCTCTGGGACTGGAGCTGTTTGTGGGGACTCTGGGATAAGGCTTGGACAGGTTCCAAGTTCATTATTGTAGCCTGATTTGTGGTTAAAACATGTTAAGCCTAAATATTAAGCAAATACATCAGAGGAGGATTTACAGCTGTCCAAGGACACAGTAAACTGTAACACAAGCTCCTAGACTGTATTAAATTTGTATCCCCACAGTTTCTTCTGCAAGGGAATAGAAGAAGCAAATCAAGTCATTCCTGGGACACATTAAGGATAGGCTTGCTATAAATTCTCTCAAACTCAATTGTGTGTGTCCAGACTGGAGCCATCAGCTCCTATTTGAAGCTTTGGAATTCTGAAATCTTTTTTTTCTTTTTTTTTTTTTCCCTGGAAAATCTCAAACAAAGCATATTCTTTTGACTTCCCAGCAGCAGAGAGGACAAAGAGCTATTTCACAGTGAGTGCAAGGGGCGTTAGAGGAGCTCCCAGCCCTGCTGCTGGGCCCTTGGTGTGCTGGACCTGCCGGGGCAGATGAATCACGGCTGGGCTGCGGCCCCAGCGGAGCTGCACGCACGGAGCTGTGTGGGAAGTCAGCTGTCAGGCTGATGCAACAAGTCAGAGTTTACCAATCTGTTCTCACAAAACCGCAACTGGCAAAGCGCTTCACGTTACGTCAAAGAGCTGCAAACAAGGCAGGAAGAGACACAAACCTCTGCTCCCACCCCTGCCACGGCTCTGCAGCATCTCCTGGCCCACGGATGTGCCTGGGGATGTGGCACCTGTGCTTTGGGGCAGGACACAGTGTCCCCAGCAGGACAGCCCTGGGAGAGGCTCCAGGCCAGCACTGGCCCTTCAGCCTCGTGTTCCTGGCACTTCACTTTGGGTAATGTTTCCCACAGCTGGCACCCAGTCTGCTCCTGGAAGGAGGAACTTTTGTCCCTGTCAGTGGCAAAGCTCAGTTCTTGCAGGACTTGGGCTCCTGGGTCCCTCCCTACCCAGCATATCCTGGGATTCTGTGGAAGCTGCAGGGTGGGACAGGAACATTGAGTTTCTGGTAGCACATCCTCTAGGACAGGGGAGACTGGGGCTGCTCACTCTGACAGAGGATGCTGATGTTTCTAGAGAAAAGAAAAGGAAGTGTAATGATAAGGAAGAGGTGAAGAGAAAATAAAAGAGATGGGGAAAAGAGATCATAAAAGGGACAATGAAGAAGTTTGGTTGATGGCTATGAGAGCTGGAAGGGGAGGAGGTAAGGTAGGGGTGAGAAGGAGATCGTCTTCCCCACCAAGAGTCAGACTTTGACTGCTCAATTCCCATCACTAGGAAAAGAACAATGTGCTTGATTTGTGGGAAAACTTCCACCTTGCAGAATAAACAATGTCTCCTTTCTGAGCATGACACTTTGTCCATGTTTAGAGAGTTCCTAAAATTCAGCAGCCCCTCTCTTGTGCCTTGGGGTGTTCACTTCTCATCTCCTACAGATGCCCCAAACAATTTGCCAGGTGCTTTGGGTTTGGAGTGGGGGGGCTTTTCTGTAAAAGCTGTTTTGCTACACAGAGAATAATGCAAAATTAATTGGACCTGAGGGATGCAGAAGGGAAAAATCCTGCTCCTGGAGTCTGCTCTTAGAACTTTACAGGGACGTTTTCTGAAATCCCAAGGTAAAATTTAGAAACAATCCTGGGAGCCAGATCAGCAATCCATAATTCATCCTCATCAGTAAATTGTCACAACTAGGTGACAAAGGCATCTCCCCATTTTAGTGCTCTTTCCCTGTCTTCTGCTGCATCAATTAAATTTAATATTTCCTTCCTACCTGCACAACTCCAGCAGGCAGCAGGTCCCTTCTCCCTGACCTCCATGGGGCTGGAAACCTGTTGGTCAGAGTGCCCTGGGCACAAGGAGAAGGCCTGGGTTTGTAACTCCACAACTCTGATATCCTGGACCCTGGGAGGGAAGGGAAGGCCTTGAGAACCTTTTCCCAGGGCTGGAAGGTTCAAAGGCAAGGCCATGCTGCTGGATCTGTGCTGAGCCCAGGTCTGGCAGGGAATGTCCCATGCCCTGGGGACACCAGCAGGTAAGGACCTGCAGGTCAGCTTGTGAACCCTGCTCGTGCTCATGGATGTCACTGGAGCAGGAATGTGCCATCCTGTCAAGCAGAAAACCATCACTAAATGTTTTGAACTAAAAAGTTCAGCCTTCTGAGACATTTTCAGATCACAAACTGAGCAACCAAATGAATGCAGGCACTTCCCAGGATAATGCAGTATCTTGGCAGCATCTCACTGGTCTCAACTTTGCATTTAAGTATCAAAATACTGCTTAAATCCTTTAAGTACCTAAATCCTGTGCTGGATTTAATCTTGAAGGATTCATTTTTTATTTTAGACATGACTCTGAGTTGTGAGAAAAGACATCTCTAACATGCTGGAATCCCAGATAGGACTCTGGTAGTAGGAAAAGAGGGAGGTTTTGGCATAAGGCAACATGCTGGGGCAAATGCAGAGCAGAGCTGTAATACTCAGGGCAGAGACACTTTAATTCTTATCTCTGTCCTGGTACACTGGATTTAGGCTCTGTGAAACTTCAAGCAAGTTTCTCAATCTCTACTTCAATCCCCATCTGTAAAATATGTGCCATCCTTAATTATTTTTCAGTTTTTCTAGACCATGTCCTCTTTTCTGATTGGGATTGCCTGGGTTCTTACCTGTGCCTGAATCAGCATCTGATTCAACACAAGTCAGTGCCACCACAGCAGAAGGGAAAGGAGGAAAATAATCAAATACTCCCACCCTGAAGAGTCTGGTGTGGAAAGCACAGGAAGCACATCTGACCTGTCCCGCCTCCTGCTCTCTTTTACTGGGTCATATCCAGAGATTTCCAGCAGGGAACCATCACTGAGTTATGGAAAGCAAAGATGCAAAGCACCAGAGGTCTGCTCTACTCCAGGAAGTCTGGAGAAGCCACAGAGGGCTGGATTTTTGTTTTTTGAAGGAATTTTGAGGCCTGTTTTGCTGACATGCTCGATACAGATGTTCAAGCCGGGCAGTCAGATGGATGTTGGCAAAGCTGGAGTGACAGTGGCATCAATACGGACGGGTCCAGCCAGGGGAATATGGCAAGGATCATCACAGGGACTCCAGATAGGGGATGGAAAACTTGGGAAACATCTGCTTGTTTCACTTTTTGGTGATTTCTTTGATAAAAGCCAACTGGAATTACACACCTCACAGAGGAAGTGAGCATGGGAATGGGGGAGAACAACTTCTACTTTGTCAGGGAGATGGGGCACAAGAAGGCAGCTCAGTGCCATGGGCTTCACCTGTCATTACCTTAAATGAGGCCCAGAATATAACCCAGATTTCTCATTTACTTTCGAGTGGTTGGAGTCAGACCCTTGGCTCTCTGGCACAGACGAAGGGAATAATGAAGGGAAAGCTTTTACTGATTCCAGTGGAGATGGAAGACTGCTAAGTGTGTCACAAGGAGAGTACATGCAACCCAGTGAAAATTCATTTTGCCCAGCATTAAATCTTCACCTTGTGCTGGCTTTAGTGAACCAATTCTCCCCAGTTAGCAGGATATTAGCAATATCCTAAATGGAAATTACCTCCAATAAAAACCAGCATTAACTGTAGTTCCACGTCCAGATCCCAGCAGCCACCACAAGGATTTCTTTCCCTTCTCCCCGCTCCCCACAGACACATTCACACAATCCCTCCCAAACTCCCCAAGCCCATCTAACAATGATTTCCAGGAGGAATTGCCACCCAAAAGGAGCCAACACCAGCCCTTGTTGAGCTCTTATGCTACCCTGGATTCACTTGAACACCTGATACCAACCACGTGCAGGCAGGCACGTGGGATTCTCCAGTTTAGGCTTCTCCAACCCAAAATCATCAGGTGTTTTCATCCTCAGCAGTGGCTGGGGTTGCTCCTAAAACCACCACACCTCTGCCCATTGCTGCTTCTTGCCTTTTCTTCTCTCTGCTCCTGCTCTGCTGCATTATTTAAACTGCAGACAGGCTGCTGTGCCCACACAGAGTGCCCCTGACTCCAGTGAGGAATCTGCTCCTGCTCAGGGCTGGTGACAATCTGTGACCTCCTGGTGACAGAGGCTGGATCTCGTTCTGTATTTATTCTGTGCCTTGCACCAGGAGGTCTCAATCCCCACTGGATGCTGTTCTATCCCAGGAATAACTCGGATAGGAAGGAAATTGCAGCGCAGTGATGGGACAGAGGAACTGCTGGGGACATTTTTAGCCAGGGTGTAGTTTAGAAATAAGAACAGGGCGACAGAAAAGCAGCTGTTACAATAGAGGACCTGCCTCCTACTAGGGAATGAGTCTCACTTTTCTGTAATCCTGACACAAAGCTCTTGGGCTGTGTTTTGGTTTTATGGCTGCACCTGGGGACAGCCAGGCTGGTGACACAAACAGCTTCAGGTTCTAACAACCTGGGAGATCATCAGCAATTAGTAAGAAACCTCAGAGCTGCTCTGTGCTTATAATGAGTGGCTTTCTGGGAGAAACCAGCACCACACAAAATTGCAATATCTCCTATTTAATTTTGGCATGCGAGTTTGCAGCTCTGTTTTGTGATATTTTTTGCCTGTACTCTCCTCCCTGCATGGGCATGGGCCCTAATTCCTTGAACAACCACCACGAAACCCACACACACATCAGATGGATCAGTGTTTGCCAATCAATTGCAGTACTTGGTGCAATGTCACTGCTCAGATGGAATATTTCTCCTTCAAATTTCCAGTCAAATTCTAGCAAACAGAATAAATTTTGCCCTTGATTTCATTCTTCCTATTCCACAGAGGTCAATTGAGGATACAATTTCTTAACATCCTTAATTTCACTCTGCTACTTGAGGTCTCCTGGAGTCACTTTGTAATAGAAACCTCAAATTTTATTAGCGTTATAGAGTCAACCTCAAGTAAGCTGTGAATCTGGAGAGTTGACTAACACTGCTTTCAAAACCTGAATTTTAATTTTAAAAGCTTTTTGTGTTCCTGATTTTGGATGAGTGAACGGTAAATTGAAGAAGATCACGCAGCAGCTCTCCTGTAACAGAGGTCTGAAAACACACCGGGGATATGGAGGGAGCAAGTGACATTTGAAAAAAAGAGATGTCACTTCAATTGAAGGTTTATTTGAGCCCATCAGCAAGTCTTCCCTTATTTGTTATAACAGCACAAACGGAGCCCAATGCAGCCTGAAAAGCAGATTCCAGTCTATTCTGCAAGTAAAAACCAAAATAACAACAAAACCACATCGGAGCAGCTTTTCTCCCATGGTCATTGTTCCAAGCAATAAGACTAGCACTCAGATGTCTAACCACATGGCTGTTCTCCTAATTAGCTGGGATCACAAAATTGTGTCTGAAAAAGCAGAAACCATATTTTAAAAATAGGCCTCCGAGGCCAGATTTTCAGAGCTTCAGCTTCCAATCCAACACCTACGTGAAAAAGGCAGATTTTCAGCAGAAACTCCCAAACTCCTCCTGTTCCCAGGAGATGGAACCCCAGTAAAGCACATCTGAAAAACTTCCCACTTCATTTGTTCGCTTGGTGCTGAAATCCACTCACTCCCGAGGCTCCAATGTGGGAAATGCTGTATGGGCAGCTGTTTTTTAAAAAACCTGCCCCTGTTTAAGACACAAAAATGCCCCTTTGTGAGAGACAGGGGCTGGAAGATTTGTGTTTCTCCATGAATTGGTGGGGTTTTGTGCTTTATCTTTGCAATCCATAAAACTGGAACAATGCATTGTCTGAAACACACTTTCTTCAAAAATGCAGTCCGGATGAAAGCTGAAATTTGTGTACATTTATCCAAACACAGAGACAATGTCTGTGTGTGTGTGTACACATCTCCATGCAGGCAAAATGAACTTGCCAAAATCTCCACACAGAAGCACACACGTCCCACGGCAGCTGAAGCTGATGGAGGCACAATTCAGCCTTTGGACCAGCAATTTCAACTGCAAAACTCATTTGATGCAGGAAAGCAAAAACAAACAAACAAACAAAACCCCTTCTCATCATGGAACTTTTAAAAAATATTTCCCTCGAGCAAAATGGCTGTTTCCCCTCCCACATAAACTGGCAGCCAAGTCAGGAACAGCGCTGAAGACTTCCCATGCTTGCAGAATCAGATATAAAATTTGCAGGAAGGCTGGCACTTATTTTCTCACAACAGTTTGTTCTTCACATATTTCACAACTTTTAAGTTCCTTAATGTAAATTGGAGTCATACATTTTGCTCCATGTGTTTTATTGACTCTGATCTCCATATTAACACCGGGGAAGAGCTGGGGTGCTAAATTCAGCAAGCTGGCCACAGTTCTGCCCAGGTAGTTCCCCCTTTTCTCCCAGAACACCCCCAGGTTTTCATTGGGGGACTGGAGTAACAGGGGCAGCTCCCATGGAAACCCAGGGCTGATGCAGCAGCCAGGGGATGGCTGGGACTAGAGGAGACCTCAAGGTTTCTTCTGACTTTGGGCAGGTGTCCTATCCCTGTTGTGCTTAATTCTCCCTGCAGCCGCTGCCCAAATCCCACTGGGAGGTGCAGGTCCCTGCCCAAGAGGTGCCTCTCCTTTGTCCCTTCCTGGAGGAATGTGAGAAACCAGACCCAAAGGGACCACAAATTGACTGATCTTAGGACAAAGCTGAGCTCAGTTGCCTCTCCTCCTTCCCTCCACATCCCCAAAGGCCCTTCAAACACAACTTCATGCCACTTATCCCAACAAGTTCAAAGGAGCACAGGGTGGGCATCATCTTCATGGATTCACTGCACTGAAAGGGTGTTCATCTGATCCAGGGGCCACTGGTCACATGGAAAAGTGCATCAGGCTGCAATCAGATCCTGCTGGATTACCCAAGAGATGCTTTTCAGTGTGAACAAAGGGCTGGCCCAGCATGAGGTGCTGAAAGCCCTGGAAAAGCCAGGAGTTCCAAGGAGCCCATCTGTGTCCTGCTCCCCTGACCACAGCATCGCTTTTATAGCGGTAGCAGTTTGAGGGTGATTGGTCCTTGGGATTTTGGGGAGGGCCCTTTGGATTCAGAAAGAATTAGAAGAATATCTGAAATGATTTCCCTAATCAAGTTTCTGTTCCCTTCATGTTCAAATACTGCTTAAAGTAATTGCCTTTCCCATCATGCTAACAATTTCTGTCAATATTTCCCCCACTAATGAACATCAGGTGGATGTGTCTTTTTTCCATCACAAATTTCATTACTTGGTCCAGAGATCAGGGTCTGCTGCTTTTTTCAGAAGGTTGTCTGTGGTTCAGTTTGATCAAGAACAATATTGATTGTGACAACCTCGCATATTCCAAAAAGGGCTGTAAACCCATATAACACTTTAACTGCCAAAAATGCTTTTTCAATTTTTCTTTCTTAAACAAACTCACTTGGACCAAAACATCACATTTCATTTTTCTCTCCCTCCTGTGCGAGCTCTTGCTTGGAGTTACATTTCTCTGTGTCTGAGCAATGGATGTGAACCGAAACTCCCAATTTGAGTTCTATTCCTACAACACAAACTGTGATGTTTTTGTTGGGGCTAACAGGGCACATGTGGGTCTGCAGTGATACAGAACTTTCCTCTGGTTTTAGATTCCTTGGATTTAAACAATTCCTGACCAAAACTGGCCAATTGCTTGTGCACATGATCCTTACAGGAATAATCTACCTGTATATTTGGCCACATTTAGGTCATATTATTGCACTACCTTCTACTGCAGTTGAATTTCACTATCAGCAGTTTAGATGAATCTAAAAGCAAATTTAAATCTAAGATCTGCTAGTGGATTTCTGAAAATGTTAACATATTTTTCTGAATGAATTATGAGACAGTGAACAAAGACATTTCAGAAAAGCCAAAATTCCGATGTGTCTAATGCACATCCGTAATTTACTGGATTCATCAGGAATCCTGGTGAGCAATTGCCTTTTTCCATGGAATCTCAGTACAATATGAAATATTGCCATTAATAATTCTTTATCATCTAGCTAATTACAAGGTAAAGGAGTTCTTATTTACACTTAGTAGCTGGACATAATTTGTATGTCAGGAATCTTACTTAAAGGAGTAAATTTGGTATTTTAATATTATCGTGCTTTAAAGCATAAGGATGTACACTGGGTTATCAAACATATCCCTGAGGATACTGAAAGGTAGCAAGCAGAGGAGGAGCATTCCTGAGTTTTAGTAGGATTCATTAAAAGAATGCTAAACTCTGCAGATTTTATCTCCCTCTATTCCCAGTGTGAGTAAAATCTCTGTTCATTGTTTCCACTAAGGGATGGGAATTGTCTGTTGGATGTCCTTGAAGGCAGTTGGTTCCTGTAAACCACCAACAAACAACAGATACACACAATAATTTCTTTTTATCATTAAATTGCTGTCTGCAATTATAGCAATATAATCTCCATGCAAAATGTGCCTGATTTTGGTCTCAGTTAAATTTCAGGCTGCTTTGCTGAAATATTTTCCAGCTCTTTTGCTTAACTTAGGAGAAGGAAGAATAAAAGAAGCTCAGGCCCAGTTTGAAGCCAACCTTGTGTCTGCAAAATTGACCCTCCCAAAACAAGCAGTTGCACAGCTCTGCACAAAAGTGGGTCAATCTTATTCATTTAGAATTATATTCTTTTGCATTTTTCATTTATTTTTCATCAAAAGCTCAGACCCATGGAAATAATAGCAAAGAAAAAAATGTTGCATTCAGTTCTGCAAAGAAAAAATGACAAATTTCAAATTTGGGCTGACTTTAGTCATTAAATCACTAGTTAATTTTTTGTCTGATAATTTAAATGTATTTCCACTGTTGTGGCTCCAGCAATTTTAGTATTTCCACATTCTTGAACTTTCTCCTCATACTTTCTGACATGGTTACAGAGTTTATCCTATTGATTTCTAAAATGAGTAAATTGTATCACAGATTAATCTAAAAATACAAGAAAAACATTTAAGGGAAAAAAAAAAACAGGTTGGTCAAATACAGACGCAGTTCTTTCAGGAGACTTTAAAAGAAAAAACTGGAAAAACTGGCAAAAGAAAATTTCTGAAAAAATCTGAAGTTGAGGATAAAAGTTGACTGAACCTGCACCATTCCTTAAACAAATGTTGGCATTTTATAGGAGGAAGAGATTGAACGTGCTAGAGAAATAACCAATCACTGCAATGACACTTTGTCACCTTCATTGAGGTTTCTGCCTGTCCCAGTCCCTGTGAGCTCACATCCTCCCCAAGATCCACAGGAAATCCTCCACAGGGAAATTCAGAGTGCAGAGGAACTGCAGCCCTTTCCCAGGGCTTCTGCTCTGCTGGCAATTCCCTGCATTCCTGGGCCTGTGTGCCAGGGATGCCCCACGCAGCCCTGACCCTGCACTGTTCCAAACGTGCTCAGCTCCTTTTGGGAGCATGGCAGCATCACATTTATGTCAGACATTGTGTCCAAACCCCGGATTTTAATCTTAAAAACCAGTGAGAGTCTCTTTGTTGTGATTCCAACAGGCTTTGCATCAAATCTAAAACAAACCAGAAATGCTCTTCAGTTTTCTTTTTATCCTAAAAGTCATGGGCCTCTTTGAATCCCAGGACTTTTTATCAGCTTTCCAAAGGAGCCAGAAGGGTTTAAAATTGTAGAGATGAGCAGAAAGGTTTAATTTCACATCTACACAAGACACAGAAACTACCAGAGGAACAATCTACAGATGAAATACAAAAAATACCCATTTTTCTATGATCGAAAGAGCTGCTTATTCCATCATATCTTAATATTTTATTCCCCAAGTTGCTGGAAACTGTCAGGCAGATGGATGAACGCTTATGAAATCAGACCTCAGGACACCGTGTATTCTACCACAGATTGGCTTCTGTGAGAATAACCCTGCGAGTGGCTGCTGCCATCAGTGGCACCAGCCTCCCACAGATGCCCTGCTCCAGGAGGGATTGCTGAGCTCAGCCCTTTTCTCACAGCTCAGCCTCGATGTCCTGTTTGGGAATCATTCCCTGGGGACATGGGGGCACCACAGCTCCTTCCTCAGGACAGCCCCGAGCTGTGAGTGACTCCAGGTGCCGCACTGGGAACAAACCCTGCCTTTACAGCTCCACTTCTTCCAAGTGATATTTCCCTCATTCTCGTTTCGTAGCTCCCAATGACAAGGACAGAATTTTGATGAGGAGAACTAGCTCTCACAAAGTTTATTTGTAATTTTGATACAAAAAAACCCCACAAAAAACTCAAGGAATTATGTGCTATCACTTAAAACGGGAAATTAGCAGCAAATGGAGATCTCTTAAAGTCCCTAAAGTTGAGAAGACATCCTTTGTGTCATGGAGTACATGCTCAGTGCAATCAGCACGTTCTACACAGGTAATTACTTTTACTACTAATGGTGCCTCCCACTCAGATAAGATGTTCCAACACTACTTAATCACAAAGCTTCATTATTGCTCCACCACCTACTGGGTAAAACAATTCACATGCTCTATTCAGCGACTCTCACAAATGAGAAAAATTTATGAATATGCGAGCAAAACAGCGCAGAGTCTACAGAGGAGGCACCACCCTGAATAATTGTAAAAGACCGTAGAAAGTTTGGAACATCTGCAGCTCTTTTCTCCCTTTTCCCAAAATACTCAAGAAGAACATTTACAAAAGCAAGAGAAAACCATCCCTTATGGTGAATTGAGACCCTGAAAGTGTTTTTGGGTTCTTCTGCTGAAGCTTCTGAAATTTCCTTGAGCCAGAACACAATGTGTAAAAATGGCTGCATTCATTGCAGTTTCATGTTTTAATTTTGGTATTATTTTTCATTCTTTTGTGCTAACAGCATGTTACAAATTGTTTTACTACTCAATGCATCAAGAACTGACACAAAAAACAAGAACTAGGGAATAAACCCTCCCTCTTTGTAGGGTTTATGGACTCTTCTACATGGGTTCAAATGAAGAGCAGTGGTTTAGCTGAGGGATGTTATGCAGAGTATCCTGCACAGGGGATGGATTTTCAGGAGCTCTCCACAAAACAAAGCCAGCACAAATCACTTTAGAAACTACCTCAAAAAGACACATAACATCTTTACTTTTCATGGATGTAAAAGACAAGAAGGTGGTGTTGTGCATTAAGAGAAAAATTTGGGCCACTGAGAGCTGAATGCAGCCTTGGAGACAGAGTGCAAGACTGGGAGCCCTTGACTTGTGCCCCAGGAAACAACTTCCAACAATCCCTACACATCCCAGGTGCTCCACCTGAGTTACATCTGTGCTACATCAAGCACTGGACAGGCAGGAATTTACAAAGGCTGAAGCTGTGCCTACTATTTGTGTTCCCGTGTTTCCAAAACTGTGGCAAAACCAAAAGAACCCAGATAATTCCCAGTTCCCAGATCACCTCCTGACTGTCCAAGAGGAAGCTGTGGCAATAAAGGGATTTTCTCCCAGCACTCAAGAACAATCGCACTGAAGGATGGGAATTCTCAGTCATCAATGGGAAGTCCAATCCTTTGCACTAAATTAAGGCACTCTGATGAGTCCTGAGCATGCTGAAATCTGGAAGTCTGCACTTCCAGGAAGGCCAGCAAAACTCACAGCTGCATCTTCATTCCTGAGGAATATTAAGTAACTATAAGGAAAAGGCTTATTTTGTGAGGTAGTGAACTGCCCATGGGAAAAGCCATCACATTTACATTGTTTACATTGCTGGGAGTCCCAGTAAAACAGTGGGAAGACATCTAACAGGGAAAATGGGATTTCACAAGCATTTTGCCTTTTTGTTCTCTTAAAGTAGTGTCTTTTCCTTGTGGATGGAAGAATAACTGAGAAACAGGGCAGAATTTCCATTTATTTTGGTGAAAGATCAACATGTTAAATCAATGTCATGGTTCTGGACTACCTGGCTGGGTGAATCTGAGTGTTGGATGGCCAGCAGGGCGGGAATGCTCCCAGCTCCCACCCCAACTGACCACTACTGCAAACATTTCTTGCAGCTCTCTGTGTGGCCCTGTTGCACTAAGAAATGTATAAACATTTTTATTGACTCAGCCAGGAAGAACAATCTGGCTCTGAGACCAGCAGTGAAGCAGGATTAACCAGCCTCCTCCAAAAATCCTGATTTATGTTCACCATCGAAATCTTTTATTTTGGTTATTAGCAGATGGATAGAGTTTTAATTTATTCACTTCATAGCACATCAGAATAACACAAGTTGTAGAGACAGCACCTGTTCAACAGTTCATGGTTAATGAAGGAAGAGGGATGGAAGTGTGTACACACATGCAGGATGGCTCCTTAAAGCATGGAATAATCCAGAGCAATATTCCTGTTGGGACAGGAGTCTCTCAGATGGAAAAATAGAAATTTTGGGGCTGCATAGCCCCAGGTTTTGTAAGGAGGAATGGAAGGGATCACTGTATATGAACACTGCAAGCAAAAGTGGGAATATATAGAACTTTTTGCTTGAGGAGTTGCAAATAAATTAATAAAGGTAATGTAGATTAAGGAGAGGATTAAACAGAGTATTGTCCATAAATATTGGCAGTAGTTAATGGTCAAATGAGTAAAACAGTAAATTTTAGCACTTTTCACCTTTCTTCTTCCAAATTAAAAACTACAAAAGTAGATGTTATTATCATTTGAGACAACTAAACAATGAGATCTTTTTCTAACTGAGACATTGATGAATTCACCTTTTGGGGGCTGCAAGCTCACAGGTCTCATGTTCTGAGCTGACTGTGAGCTTGCACCAGGAGAGGTTAACTTACTGGTTAGGAAATTAAAGGAAATTTTAAAGAATGTGCTTGTGGAGAGAAAAATAATTTAAGAAATCAAATATCCACATGCCTTTTCGGAAAAATAAATGTATGCATTTGCTTTTTGCTAATCAAATGGAAAATTGTTTTGTTTTAATGGTTTTGAAACTTCCCCATCCCTCGAGCAAACAGTACCCATTACTTTAAACACCTCAGTGTCTAGTAATTGTTCACAAATGTGTCAGGCTACCAGTAATTTAAGTCCTGTCAGGAATAAATCTCAGACACTCACTTCTTCCAGTCAGTGACTTGAAAAAAACCCGCCCACATGTCAGTTAGAGGGAGCCGCGCGCGGTGGCTTTGTTCGAGGCTGTGTAAACAGAAAGAGCTTCCTCCTCGCTAACAACTGTTTTCTAAACCCTATATAAATGTTTATGTGAACTATCCTACAACAGCATCTAAGGCAATAAAAAGCAGGCACGTAAAAAACAATCTGTGTTGTGCTCGTTGGCAATAAATGTACAGCCAGTGGAGGCTGTAGATCCAGTTGTGAATTATTTTCTCGCAGAGGTCTGACCTCAAAACATTTAAATGTTAGACTGTAAATCAAAATGATATACTTGTGCTATCTACAGATTATTCCCCAGTTTCTGAGTTCTGCTAAATACGTGGGTCTGAAAATACTTGCACATTAATATGTAAATAAGCACTCAGGTAGAGGCATATTCCAGGGAGATATAGAGGAAAGTCAAACAATCAAAATATATGAGTGGGCATATTTTCTCCCTTATGTTATTGTTTTCTGCAAGCCACTGGGGAGTAGCCACAACCTGATGTATGACTGATGCAGCATAAGGAACAAAAAATCACTGAAGAACAGCTACAGGGAGAATTTAAAAAGACCAAACAAGGTAAAATCTGGAAAGCTTAAGGTCATGAAGTGACATGTTCACCTGACTGACACACTCAGAGTCTCTAACTCTGAAATAAGGCACTCAAAGCCCTCATTCAGCTGTTCTGGAAGAGCCCCAGATGTTTACGTTTTCACCAATAAATTGTGCTAAGCACCAGGACTTCTTCTGCCTTGCCCTTCTATTGCAGTTTTGGTCCATATTGTGACAAGACACACAAGGTGAGTGTTAAATGTCCCTCTGAGTGAAGGTGTCCACGTGGCCTCATTCCATAGGGGTGTTTGGAGAGGACCTTGTGGATTTAGGGCTGCAACCACCACTGCCTTAGGCAGGAGGTCCCCACTTAGTGTGTTATATTTGCTTTCAGTGCAGGAGACTCGTGTTCAGAGCCCTCCATGGCCTGATTCCGAGTGGGGATTTGGGGAATTTTAACTCCTCTCACAGCAAAGCCCCCAGATGCTGCCCTCCCTCCCTGCCAAGGTGAGTATCCTCCAGCCTTTCCCACTGAAACTTTGTCTCCACATTTGAATATTCGTTAGGAGAGAAATTGGAAGGGGACGCTCCCACATTCTGGAGCAGCAGCCCAGCCAGCAGCCCTAATCTGTCTGTCTATCTGCTCTCACCACCTCTTTAATACCTCTATGCAAAGCAGAATGTTTGGTGGTTACTCTGCTCTCCTGGGAGGTGGGAGAACTGGCTTTGAATCCAGTTAGGCAGAGGATGGCTCCATGCTGCAGAGCAAAGCTGCTGGCAGGAGAGGGTGGGTTGGCTCCAGGCAGGGATACCTGGATAGGAACCCCAGCCAGACGTGCTTGAGCAAGCCAGAGGGCTCGGGTCTCTCTCTGCTGGCTGCTTTGGATGCCTGGTTGAGACTCCTGGAATTTTCAACTTGCTTTGAGACCTCTGCATCCCCAAATATTAACCTGGTTGGGCTACAGACTGATTGAGCCAAAACCTTCACTGAGAGCTTGGGGAGTTTTGCTGAGCTGCACATGAAATCCTTCATGTGTGCCCCAAAACCCCACTCAGTCCTCTGAGCTGGACTTTGTAAGGCACAGGCTGGGATCCCCCTGAAACTCCTGGTGACCGTTTTACAGATAAGGGTTAGTCAAACAATCTGGGAACAAATCTGGCACTCCAGGAACAAATAATAAGGAAGAGCTTTAAGAACTGGCACAAAGAAAGGGAAATGGCAATGATTTCTCAAACTGAAGCCTCCTGTAGCTAAAAATGTTTGTCCATGCCAGCATACGTCTTATAGGATTGAGGCCTGAACTTCCCAGCTTGGGAAATGCTCTGAATTCAAGTGTAAAGGAGCTTTTCTGGAGGAGGGAAGGCAGGATCTGGCCCTAACCTTTCAGCCAGAATGACTCACCCTCCATTGTGCTCCATTTCTTTCTGGTGAATCGTATTATATTGTCGGATGAAAGGAATATGATGTTTGGCAGAGGGAAAAATACAGACAAACAGGGAGAGCAGATGAGGTGCTGCAGTTTAAATTGTGCTTTTCAGTTTTTATGTATCATAACTGTATGCAAGGATGCCCTGCAGCTACAATACTAGAAGAGCACTTTAAGAGGAACCAACATAAAGAAACAAATAGCAATAAATGACATAAGTGTAGCACCTACTTATCTTGCAGAGATGGAGGAGATTGGAAGCAGTACAAACACTACTGGGCTCTACAAATAGGATTTTGAAACCTAAGCATGCACACACTTAGGAGATGTATTTATGAGACAGATGCAAGGCTAGAGTAGAAATATATTCATATACACTCTGTAGGAACAAGAGAGAATGGGAGGGACACAGGAAAGAAATATTAAGGGAAAGTTTAATCGAGAATTTTTGCTTAGAATTTTTGCTTGGAATTTTCACAAGTATCCAAGCAAGCTGGAAGCTGCCTCCTAATTTTATTCTTCTCTATATTCTCTCTAGGCAATCTCTCAGCCATCCTTCTGTTAATGCTTTTACCACTGGCTCCCAGCTGCAATAATTTTGTGTTGTTAGGAGTGGGACCTATAAGCAAATGAAAAAGCTGGGGGAAGGGGTGTTGCTGGAGATCACAGGATACAAAATAAACTCTGCATTTTGGCTTTGAGCCTTGATTGCACCAATATATTTGGGATAATTTGGGCCTGCTTTCCTCTCATGAGTTAGAGTTACAGGAGAAGCTTAATGGAGAAGGAAAATACGGAGATGGAACTGCAGCCTCCAACACTCCATGAAGGAAGAGGAAAGGCTGGAAGCCATCCCTCCCCTGAGCTGTGCAGAAAGCCATGGAGGGTGTCCCACACTGTGGAACAATCCTGAACAGCTCAGCACAGGAGATGTCAAATTACTGCCCTGGCAGGATCAGGCTTTGGACATTCCCAGGGGAGCAGGGCTGGAGGAGAGCTGGGTGTTGCACACTCACATGGAGCTGCACAATAAATCCTCCAGAGATGAGGAAAATCTACCAAGTTTAACTACTTAGCTCCTCATGCAAAATACTTTAAAGAAGGTTTGGTTTGTTTGGGTTTTTTCTTTTTCCAGTGAAATGAACGATGTTTTCTCAAGGAAAACCAATTTGTCAGTGAGCAAAAATATTCTGTGTGGACAGGCCTGTAACCCCTTTAATTCCCAGCCCTTGAGGGGTGAAACCTTTGCTAAATCTCTCAGAGCAACCCCTCCTGTGGGGTTTGCCCCATCCCTGAGCTGCCAAACACCACGGGCCGTGCTGTGCTCCAGCCTAGGTGAGATTAGATAAGGAATTTGTGCCTCTGCGAGGGGCTCTGCTCGTGTTTGCCGCGGTGAGGAAGGAATGGCCTGCACTGAATGACGCCTGATGATGATTAATGTATTATTGTGCACAGCATTAGGCTTTCTTTTCATTTGGACTGCATTGTTAGGAGTAAAATGTGATAAAATGGCTGTAACTGTTTTCCACCCTACTTTCCGCCTCCCCCTAGGACTGATAAAAATAGCATTGGAAAAATTATTGAAAAGAAGAGAGAAAAAAGGACCCTATTTTCTGCTAATGTAAGTGGGTCCAGCTCCCCTGAATTTAATGAAGCTTCATTCATTTACAGCTGAAAACAAATTTTAATAAACATTTTTTTTCTTTTTTTTTTTTCTTTGTGGTTGCTGTTTGCTTTTCCTCCCATGCTTTTAGGAGTTGAAAATATGGCAAATATGAAGAATTCAAATTTGATGTAAGCCAAAGCTGGAACCTCAGCCTGAATATTTTAAAACACTCTAAGCAAACCTAGTAAATAACTTTCAGAAAATGCAATTTTAAAAATTGGGAAAAAAAAACATGTTGGAAAACCATGATTTGGTCAGGGAATCTGATAACCAGCTTTGTGTGTGTGAAGGAAAAATGTTACTAAATTTTTTAAAATTCTGTTTCTGAAAACAGAAGCAATCATGCTTTCTCATGCAAAGAGAAAAAATAAGTTTTCAATTTTTCTAATTTTCCATGAATAACAAATATATTTTTTCTTCCTTTAAAACACTAAGGTCCTTATCTACAAATGGGCAAGAAGGCTATATATTCACTAATAAAATTCTCAGAAATTCCAAGTTTATTAGAACTTTCCTTATGTGCATCTGTCTTTCCTCTCCTGAAGTTGTTATTACATTTTTTATCATCAAACACTGTCCATGTTGCCAGCTCCTCTCCTTAAGTGCTCTAAAGTTTAGAGAACAAAGAAGACCAGAATTAATCCTATCAGAAATTTTATCTGAAATCATTCAGATAAGTCAGAATTTGTTTGAGCTTTGCTTGGAGCAAGTGACAGAGTTTCAGACACAGTAATTTGCTGTGTTTCCATTTAAAACAACTGATGCTTCCCACTTCTAATACACAGGAACATAAAATCCATGTCAGTTGTTTATCTCTGAGGATTGTGAATTATGGGGTTGCTGGATTTGATTTTTAGGCCAGTTAGGCAGGGCTTTGAATGCACAGCCACCACAATTCCACATCCATGTCAGGGTGCTGGATGTGTCAATGGGTAACTCCACATTTTTGCAGAAAAATTATGTTTTCTTTGCACCTGCAGTTCTGGACACAGCTCCAGAAGAGAGCTACATGAGTGATGGATGGAAGCTGTTCAAACATCCGAGCTCTGTGTTTACAAAAGTTACAACTGTTTTTTTCATCTGCTTTTCCCCTGTTTCCTACACAAAGAAAAAATACACTGGGAATAGATGTCCACCAAGGCACTTGGGCAGCAGGAATGAGGTCCTGGAAGGTGCTGTTGGTGTTCAGGTGCACCACTGATGTCACAGACACTGCTGGAGCAGCCGAGCTCCAGGAATAGCAGCCAGGATTTCCTGCCTTTGAGCCCAGCACATCGGGCTCTGCTGCCCCTCGTGCTGCTCCCAGCCTTGCCCCCAGCTGCTCTTGGAAGGAAACAGATGGAACCCTGCAGGCTCTGGGGGATGGTGCCTCACCAAGCTTGGTCTCTGCATGTCCTGGGGCAGAGGGAACTGCCCAGAGGGACCTGATGAGGGGCTGGAAGAGGAATTCCCAGTGGTTAGGCCAGGACTGGGAATTCTCTGCTCCTCACATCTACACAGCACAACTGTCAATAACACAGATGGGGTTTATACCAAAGCTGGGAAAATGCTTAATTGTCCCCTTCAAACCTCAAGTGTGCATTTGGAGTAAAATGTTGAAAAACACAAGGAGCTAAAAAGTGCAATAGAGGTGTCTCTTCCAGGTCATTTCAGAGCACCAATTCCAGCATTTTGGCATTCAAGTCTCACTCATTTATAATTTCCATCCAGTTTATTTTCTACCATTGGAAAAACCCCCAAAACTCTGATGAAGTAGAAAGCAACTGCAAGGAGTGTAACTAAAGGTGAAGTACAGCAGAGAGAACTCCTCACTTCAGCTGGGTTTAAACTCCAGCTCAGTCATACTTGGCTCTTGTCAATTCATGTCAGACTCTTAATGTTATTTGATTTAGGACAGCCCTGCTGCTGTCCACAGGCCTTGCCAGAGAAAAGAACACAAAATAAGTTCCAGGAAGGGGTTTGAGGGGAGTTGTGAGACCTGATTACTCAAAGATTCATTTTTTGACAATGAACAGGCTTAGGGATAAAATAACATTGGAGGACAAGAAATGTCACTACGGACCTGAACCTGCAAATACTTATGGATGTGTTTTAACTTTACTACTGTGGGTCCTGCTGAAATTAATGAGACTGCTCCAAGGGGTAAGGAAAAGCATATGCACAGGAATTTTCCAGCATCAGAGACGATGTGCTTAAGACGTGAAGAGTTCCAGAGCCTCAATTTGGGAGTACTCATATGCTTGTAGTTAAAACATGCAGGAACATTTGTAGCATTAGGGCCCAAAATCTTTGCCTTGTAAATAACAGGAGGTGGGAACCTGAAGCCAACAAAGGCAAAGAAAAGAATCCCATGATCTCACACCAACTGGGGCAACAGCTACAGTGCTCTGGTCAGAGTGGAGCTGCTCCCTCCACTGAAACAGCGAATAAAGGTAAAATTAAGTGTATACTTAAATGCTTTCCAGAACTGGAATGTGCAACACTTTTTTTTTTTTTTTTTTGAGTGCATTTGTTCCATTTTGAAGTGTCAGCTCAGCCTGACAAGATACAAGAGTCTGGAAAGATGAAAAGTCTTGGGTCCAGGGAATGGGAATGGGAGCAATGTGGTCACTGCTGTTTGCTTCAGCAGAGAGGCAGAACATCGAGCTGGTTTCACAGGGATCACTTCCAAATGTCAAGGAGACCGGGAAATTTTGAGATATTAGAATATGGGAATGTAAATTGGGAGATATGGACTACATTAAATAATTTTATTCTTTCCTTATTTTTGTTTCTCATTTAATACTTGCTTCAACATAATCAATCTCAATATAATGGGATTTAATCCTTTTCATGGTCAGGTTTTTATTTTTAACACCATTCCAAACATCACAGAGAAGAAAGAATTCTGGTATGTGAACAGAAAACTACAGAGAGCAAATGGGCTAAATAACACTAAAATATTAGTTAACAGGAGCTTTGTTGTGCAGCACAACCCAACAAACAGCAAACAGAAACATGTCCCTCACAAAAGCAATTTAAGCTCTCCTCAAAAATAAGATCCTTTGATTTTTTAGAGGCTTTGATAGGGTACAAGATGCTCAGATGTTTCAGAGAGGAGAAACACAAAAAGCCCTAGACAGATAATTTAATTCCAGAGCACCCACAGTTACCCTGCTCTGTTACAATGGAAGACAAATTTTGTGGAAATAGGTATTTCATCTCCAGGAGCCACACGGATCTAAGAGCCTTTTCCTCCTGTGTTTACATTGCTTAAGTTCTTCATTTCCTCTGCCCGCAGCAGTGAATTGCACTGAAATTGAATGCACAGTAAAACTCCCATGTAGGAAAGGTTTATGCATTATGTTAAAAAGCTCTGCCTTGATAAATGGAGCCATTAGCATCTGGAATTCACTGCATCCGACGGGTCAGGCCATTCCGAAAACACTCCTTAAAAGTGTAACAAATTTGCTCAAATGCTAATGAGCTGAACCACCACACTGATCTCGTGAATGGAGCCAAATAGGTTTAAAAGTTGAAAGCATTTGTGTGTCACTGGTAGCCACACTTAGTGCCCTAAGTATATATCACTTTTCCTGGGAAAGAATTGTATGTGCTCCCAGCTTAGGGCTCCCTCCTGACAATATGCACCAAGTGGTCATTAGAAAAGATTACTTTTTCCAACTCTAAATTTCATGTCCATAGGATTGAATATCACAGTTTTCAAAATATCAGCTATTTTAATCAAATTTTTTTCATCTGTAGTGTCATCCAACATTCTTATTCCTAATAATCGACTGGAAGATGTCCCCTGCACTGAAAAGGACCTTTTTGCCTCTGGGTAATAACAGACTTTTCACCTTTTTGGGACAAAGGAAGCAGGGATGGAAAGGCAAGCAGTGAAATTTAGCCCTGTCTGTTGATGTGTGGAAAGAGGAGAGAGGGAAATGACCTCTCTGGGCAATACTTTGTTGGAAGTTGTAGTTTCCTAACAACCTTCCAGACAAAGGCACAGCAGCCAGCAGTGGATAACTTGGTAGCAAACCTCTTTTAAGACAGCAAGAAAACCTCACCTGAAATGTGTGTGTAGTTCTTTTTAAAAAGTCAACAGAAAATGTTTTTGTTAGAGCACAGGAGAAGCCAGAAATGTGCAACCAGAAAATCTAAACTGAGTCTATGGTCTGGTTCCACTCCTTAGTCAAGCCCAAGCAGCTGCAGCCAAATCCTACATTGCATGACAAAGATGTTTAATGAAATGATATACAGAGTGACAGGAGACCACCAGGAAAATAATGAAAATAATGGCAGATTATTTTCCTTGGCTTCTCCTCTCCCTTGGCTCATCCCTGTTCCCAGGCATGGGGCTGAGCTGCAGTGAGGAGCTGGGCAGGAGTGTGAGTGCCCTGCCCTGGCGTTCCATGGTCAGTGGTCAGGCTCAGCTCTCCAGCCAGGAGCTCCCTGAGCTGGGGGCGCTCAGAGCATTCCGAGATTTCCCCTTCTCTGTTCCAGACACGCTCACACAGCAGCACTGAATCATTCCAGAAATAAACCCACCCTCCTCCTCCACTCAAACACGGAGGAGAGCTTTAATCACATCCTACAGGTGCTGGGCCACAAGGTATTTTTTGTGCACAGAACTTGCTGACCAAAAATGATATTCAAGGTCATAATTATTCACAGATGAGGGGTGAGATTTGTAAATGCTTTTATGAGAGAAAAAACAACTCAAAGGCCCTCAAGTCCTATCAAGTGAAAATTGTTTTCCTCTATTTTTCAAATGAAACTTTTCATCTGCAAGTGAGCAGAGGACTTTGAAATCAAACAAATTAAAAACCCCAAACTTTAAAATTGTAATAAAGCTTAGAAATTAACTGATTATTTTATTTTCTAGGTTGCACATCAAATTTTTAAAAAAAGAAAAGGTCAGTGAATCCCTCAGACCTTCCTGGCATCACTATATGCTACAAGGAAAGCCTTTTATTCTTTTTCAGGAATAAATTTACTTTACAGAGCAGCACAATGATAGAGTGCAGAGCTCCAAACATAAATGGAATACTCTGGGCAGAGCTTCCACCACTCGGAGTAAATTCAAGAAAAATATTGACCGCCCTGTGTGTTTTCTTTGCTCTGCAGTCTGTAATATTTCTAGGAGGATGCACAACAAAGCACTTGCCTCCTCCTGCACTGTTGTCAGAAGAATTTGCTGAATGCATCTGAGAGTTGACGTGGCCTGTGAATCTCCCTGCCTTGTTTGCAGAGATGCAAACTTGCACTGCCCCAGCTCTGTGTCCTCTGCTTATTCTCTGCAGTGCCTCTGTCACCCGTGGCATTTTGCATTTGCTGTTTTCTTAGGTATATTTAAAATAACATGCCAAATGAGATAAACACGCTGCTCAATGAATGCCCTGCAAGTTTGGGATATTTAACAGTTTTAACCCCACTAACCAGTTTAATGTTTAATTATATAAAGCTGTGTGTGGTCCCCAACTGGTTTGAACCTTCAACACCAGTCAAACCAAGTTAAATGCAGCAAAGCAGAAAATACAGTTGTGAACAGGCAATCTGCTGGCTAAATTGTTCAAGATGTCTTGCAATTTGTTAACCTTGAACACTTTTATTTGGAGCAACATTTTCATGGTCTCCTTATCTTGGCCTTTCCAGCTTTTGCAGCCCTGCAGGTTCAGTTCTCAAACTGAATCGAGAGCACATATTAAAAACTAAAATGTCTGTTTTCTTTCCCCAAAATTAAGTTCTTAAGACAAATAAATAACTTCAATTCCATCCACAATTAATTCCACTCATATTCTCCAAGCAAATTATGGGCATAAAGATGCTGGCCAGGTTTTGAAATCTGGCCCTTCATTTCCCAGCCAAATGTGAATATTTGAGAGATAACTTTAACGTTTCTGTTCTTGTCATGTCCTGTCCTGCCCCTCCAAGCAAGCCAACAAGTTCCATTAGGAAACAGATTCTGCTTGTAGTGGCCAGCTCTATTTTCAGACCAAGCAGCCACGGCTTTCAGCCCTGCAGCCTCAAGTTCTCTGCCTTCTGATGGAGAACAACAAAGGAGTTGGCTTCATCTGCACATTAGAGAGCAAACTGGCGGCCTTTGGACCACATGAGAAGATGGACACTAAAAGAAAATGGCTCAAGAATAAATGATTTGCCTTGTCTTCTTTTCAGAACTCAGATATAAAAAGGCATGGAGGCAGAGCAATGCTGGGAAAAATTAATATTTTCCCAGACTTAACCATTTCCCTTTTCAAAAAGATTTATAACACACATGAATCTCAGATGTCACATCTTATTGTGCATAATTATACCGATGTCTAGACTAAACATTATATATATACCCACACATACATATAATTATATATCCTTATGACTATGTATTACTGCTTTTCTATAATACCTATTCCATGGCGGGGTTTATATCTTCATGATTCATAAAACCTATATTCCATGGGAAATGATTTTATCCAACATGCAAGTCAGCACTAGACCTGACACCAAAGTCTTAATGAGGTCTTAACTCACCTATGGAATAATCAGCAATGGGATAAACATCATATCCTGCATTCTCTAATCACTTCATACATCTTTCTTATCTATGTGAAGATACAAATGAAAGGTAAGTACCTAAGTTTATTTGCCTGGTCATCCCACCCATTAAGATGAAGGAATACATTCTGTAATCATCAGAGAAGTTAATTACAAAAGTTAATACTTCTACCTATTGCGGAAAGTTTCGTAGGCAGGGTAAGGCGTTTTTAGAGTGCCTTGTTGGGGAAAGATAAAACAAAACTCAGGCTCTGCTACTGCAGTTGCTGGGTTTGTAATGAGGAGGTTTGCTCACCTTGGCAACCTCACACATGGGGTTCTTCTCTCCAGATCTCATTAGCGTGAGGAGCACATTACCAGACAAGCTGGATGGATTCTTGACCTACTTAATTTCAATTGTGAAAACTTGTTCAGTTTTTCTGTCTGATTTTTCCAGGCGTACTTGCAAGTGACCTTACAATGTACTATATATTTCAGGCAAATATTTGTATGCAGGAGCAGTAAAGTTGAGGTGTAGTCTTGGAGTCTACTGGGAATAGAGACAACATCACACAAAAGACGAAATAGCAGGGCCTGCAACACTTAGACATCTGTACTTGAAGTTTTTGTTTGAGAAAAAATTTCCATAGTAATGTGCAAATGGATTCCTCACATGTTTTGACAGCACATCCACATTTATCCAGCCCTGCTTCCCCCGACAGATTAGCCAGGCCAATAGCTGCACAGTACCCACTGCCTGCTCCAAGGTGGAAGGCTCCTTTATGGCTTTTTATTTCTGGATTCTAGCTCTTTATACTTTGCAGAATCCCAGGGAAGCAGCTGAATTCCTACCAGAATAGCCTCGGAATGATTTAGGGTTGGATTTCATGGTTCCCTTAGCCTGGGGAAGCCAGCTGTGGTTTGGGGACCTCCTGGACAATGCCAGGGTTGGCATCTGGGGATGGAGCACATGCAGAAAAGACATGGCTGGGAAGAGGGGAGGGAAGGAGGAAAGGCCTTCCTTGGTGGAGTGTGGAGGATCTCCTCAAGGAAACCCACAGCAAATGCAGTGGATCATGAAGAAATATAACACAGTGTGACAGGCAGTATATTTAACAAAAAGCCCGTGTGAGTGAATGGGGTGTGAGGAGAAGTGACAGACTAACAGGCTCTGGCTGCAGCCAGCCACTCCAGGGCCGAGCAGGGAGCTGTCCCCAAGCAGCTCTGCCCGTGGCCTCAGCAGGGACCTCCAGCCCTGTCCTGCAGGGCTCCCCTCCCTGGGAGCTGGCTTTGGGAGAGCTGGGGGCTAATCCACGGCAGCACTGCAGCCGTCACACTGACAGCCTGCTTCACTTGTTAAATAATAATCAGCTCTCCAAATCAGCTCAGAAATTATAAAATAAAGTTATAAAAATAGCATGCAGACCATATGTTAGTTTTCATTTCAAAGTTTATCCTTGCTCTAAAGAAGGTTAAATCATATTCATTTCTCTGAAAACAGTCAAGATATAGGAATTTAAAATACCATGAAAGTGTTATCTATAGAGTGCACTCTGGCGTACCAAGAAAGAAATCACATATGCATGGGATTACAGAATACATTTCAAGTCAACAGAGAAGCACATCATACAGTAACTAAGAAACAAACATGTTTTTCTGACTCAGAAAATTGAGTTTAATTTAGTCTTCAGAAATCTGTATCTGTCTGGCCTGCTAGCAGTCATGGATAGATGTGACACAAGGAAGTGTCTGGTCCCTGGGACCCAAACCTGGCTTTGGGGCTCAGGATGTGTGAAGAGAGGCCCTGCAGCCTCTCACACCCTGAGAGTGAGGGGGGGGGGGGAACACAAAGTTTTGCATCTCAGAAACTCTGCAGAAGTTGGAAAGCCTGTGAATTCCTGCTCAGTGTGAAGCAGCTCAGAGCTGTGAGAGCAGACAATGCCTCTCCTCTGGCATGGCAAGGTAGACACAGCAGGTAGAGATCCACAGAGGAACAATAGGATGTGGATAAGAACTTTTCTGTGATTTAAAAAGTTAAAGCCAAGCAAGTACAGAAGACTGGTGTTAACGCTTCAAACACTCCCTCAACACATAACCAACTGTCACATATTTACCACAGAGACATTTGTGATCCCAGCTGGGGTGGGGCCACAGGACAAATTCTTAATCAAACTGGCAACCAAGCCATATCGTGTGGTCAAACTAGATATCCCTGGGAATATTTTGTGTGTAGAAGGTATCAGTGCCGCCATATCAAAACACTTGGGTCAAATGCACCCCAAGGAGACCCTGACCTGCTCTGTGGCCTCAAGGTCATTTTGTTATCTTTGTACTGTAGGAGACACTTTGAGATCCAATCAGAAGCAGTCCAGACAAAATGCAGCAAGAATGGTGTGTGATGCACTGGTGACACCTGATTTTCTTGGGGCAAGACAGAGTTCCCTGAATGCATCACCCTTCAGCTGGGCACTGTCTTTGCAGGGTTCAAGCACAGAGCTCCTTGTCCATGCAGTTCCCATGCTTGCCACATATTTTACCATCATGTTTCTTGCACGTGCAGCCAGCCCTGACAGATACAATCTCCAGACCTCCGATGGCTGCATATATTGTGCGTATTTTGGAAGGTATGGCAGGAATCCGAAGGCACTGCAGCATCTGTTAGTTACATATGCAAAAAGGAAACTTAAGAATTACCATATGGGGGTTTCAAGGACTTGAGCTCAACTTTTGTCCTTCAATGCCTGAATGCAGCTCTCCATAACACCTTCAGCTTCTCTAAGTCAGAAAGGTTTTAAAATTGTTTTCCTTTTTGGTTTAAAAAAGAAAAACATACTCATATGGTGGTGCAAACAGAAAAATGATGTTTGTTTGATCATAGATTTGAGTTCCTACGTTGCAATTGTATGAGATGTTTGAGGTTAGTCAGGGAGGAAAACTCTGCTGTAAACCCAAATCTTTAGGTTGTATTCTGGGCAGATTTAGGTCACCAAAGATTCCTGCCTACATTTCTGAGTAGGAGAAGTGAATTAGTGGATAAAAACCCAGTAATCCTTGAATCCTTTATTTCTGAGCACTCACCAGAAGATTATTGAACAGGATCTGTCGATCCCCAATTCCTGGATAACACTGACTCCTCCTTTAGAACACCTGCAACTGAGAACTGAAAAATAGGATCTGTGGAGAGGATATATGTTCATAAAATGTCTGCATTATGGTTCCTTTCAAATCATAAATGTATGGAATATAAATGCCAAAGCAGCCTAGCAAGGAATTTGACAATATAGCAACAGGAGCTGCTAGGGAACAAATATTTGGCCGACTACTATGGGACAAATGTGCAAATACACAGAATTTGCAATTGTCCATGCAAAACATGCACATCCCAAATGTGCCTGGGGAAAAGGGATAACTGTCCCCAGGGATTTCTGCTTGGCCACTTGCCCATGGAATTCCCCTGGTCCCAGTGTGCACAGCCCTGGTAGCTGCACATAAATCAGCTGTGGAACTGGGATGGGGCTGGGTGTGAAATCAGGACCATTTTTCAGTGCAGCCAATTCTCCTTCTTTTATCGCTGGTCTCAGGATAGTTAGTACTTGTCTTTAAAGCTTGTTTCTTCCAGTCCTGTAGCTTTGTGAGCCTCTCATATTTCACTTAAAACAAAAACAACCAAAAGAAAACATGCAGCTTTTATGGTCACAGGGAAAAGCCTGAAATCAAGAACATACCAGCTCTAAAAGTAGAAAGCAAACTGTAAGAATTCAATATGTGTTATTAAAAAAAATATTAAGTCCCTAAGCCACTCATGATTTTTAAGACTGTACTTAAGATTTCTCAGCATATGGCACTGGGAAAGCTGCTATTTTCAAATGCATAATGTTTTATGAACATGTAAGCAGACAAAGCACTGTAGATACATCAAAACACAGGCGAGGAAGGGACCTTCTGCTACAGCAAATTTCTCTCTCCTTTCATCACATGTCCAGCCCTGTAGTAGACTTTGGACACACAGTTGTACCTCTTTCTCTTCTCAGCTGTGTGTCCTTCTCCTCTCTGCTTCCCCTGCCTCCCTGTACATGCACTCCACAATGCAGGAACCTGTGAGCTCTCCACAGCAAACTTCAGACCCTCAACCCAGCACCACTGGCAAGTCCCAGAGCATTCTCAGCTCCTCAGGCCCTTGGAAGCCCAGAAACACCAGGGTGATCATGCGGACATGCAGATTTTTTAGCAATGCACAGAAAACAAATAGCTATTTTCTAGAAGGAAATGTCATAAGTATCGTAAATATATTAACACTGAAAGCTCTTCCCCACCTCCCTGTCTCAGTTTGGTTTTCTTTTTGTTGAAGGGTGTGGTGAGTCAGTGTTAATCAGGTTACCTGGTGAGCAGGTCTCAAACTTCCCAAAAACTAATACATAGGAAAGTTTAAATTAAAATGAAGCCACAAAAGCCCCTTGAGTCTGGGCCAATTAAGTCCAGGGGATTTTTGTGCTAGAATGTCATTTCCTTCTCTTATCATAAATAAGGTGTTAAAGCACTGCTAAACACATCACTAAATGCATGAAGGGACACATCACTGAGAGCAACCCCCTTGATTTCCTTTATTTTTTAAAGCTTTTGGGCCAGTATTCCTGAAGACTCCAGGCCCAGCCAGGACAGCCACCGAAGTTCCCAAACTGATAACACAAACAGATGCTGGTTCCATAAGAAGGAGGAGCAGAACTCAGGGCCCAGTTTGCTACCAGCTGGCACCGTGCCCATCAGTGCAGTGTCAGACTGGAGAGGCAAGGAAAGGATGCTGAGCTGGCCCCACAAAGCCCTGCTGACGCAATCCAGCCCCAGCTCTGCAGTCAGCCACGGTGCTGCTCCTCCAGACAATCTAGTGCAGCCTATTTTAGCTGTTTCTTCTCATTAAATGCCCAAATCGAAAAGAGCCAGTGGAAACAGCACACTGGCAAACTTCAGGAAAACAGGCTGACCGCAGGAACATCAGTTGTGGATACATGGAAAACAATTTGTTACTACCAGGCAAAGGTGAACCCAGGTTAATATTACATATTTATGTACACCAAGAAGAAGGCAGTTTGAAAAAGGGAATTAAATGTTCTGCAATGTTGATAGAGAAAAGTCCAATCTCCAGGTTTCATTACAATTGTTTGGTATTCATAAAAATGCTCAGACTCTGTGTCATTCCTTATCAAATGACTCTTCCATTGTAAATCATCTAAATTGTTACAAATTCAAGTTAAGAATCAAAAGTGTTCCTTAAAAATCCACTCCTTTGATGTAATGTGAATTACTACTCAGAGAGAAAAAAAAAGATAGAGAAGCAGACCTAGATCTGCTTGCTGCCTAATTTAGTGCCAGTAATAGTTCAGCTCTAATCCCTGGAAATAGAATACAAAAGTATGTACACACACACATATGCAGTGTATCTATAGATGTATTTGAGATTTTTCTTGCATCCAATCTGGTGATTCAGTACATCCTGCTAATAAACACAGCTCCATGACCATGACTCATCTCAGCTGGATCTTGTGTGTGTCAGGCAGCGAGTGAAGGAGGGAGGTGAAGGGGCTCAGTGATGGGAACGTGCTGCTGCGGACAGGGCACGGAGCAGGAGCAGCAATGGAATCAGCTCTCCAGGCAGGAAAATGCCTTTTTCCTGTGCTGGTGGCTCCTGCATTCAACAAATAGACACAAATTTTTGTGTGTGTGTGTGTGTGTGTGTGTGCGCGCCTCTCCAGGAAGGCGTGGAACAGGAATGGGTGTCCAAACTTTGCTCCTTCTCATCACAACAAGACACATTGAACCAAAAAGCAGAGGTGCAGAGTGGGTGTCTCTGGCAGAGACAGAATCCTTGTATCAGGACAGCCCTGCAGGCCTCCATCCACAGCCCTGCTCTCTGCTCCAGACACTGCCAACTCAATTCTGATGTGCACACCAAAGCCTGCACATGACCCAAAGCCCCAAAACACACATCAGGTATTCATGTTGAGGGAATGACTTCTAGAACGCCCCCAGGCAGAAAAAGCCAACAAACTGCCATTGCATTTAAGAAAATCTTAAATTTAAGAGCACCTTGCACAATCAAGGAGAGTAGCACTGGAACCTTCCTGGACCACAGCTGTTTTACCACAGCACGACAGAACATGGCAGCAGTTATTTCTGTGCCTTTTCAATGCCAAGCCACTGTGAAAGCTGAAGCTTTTAGTTTCCACTTTGGAGCCATGTTAATGCCCAAAAGTGCAAGCTTCAAGTTAGTTTGAAATTTCTATGCCTAAAACCTGTTAAAAATGGATAAGGACCAAATACCTTGGTTGGGGAAATCTGTCAAATCTTGTGTTCAAGTTTTCAGTGCATTTACTGCTGCTAGGCTATCTGAGACACTTTAAATCTCATGACTGGTAATGACTTTACCATGAAAATTCCAGCCTTAAACCCAACCCAGTCCAGGGCATTTAAACATCTACCACTGCCATGGCAGAGCCCATGTTCTAAGGAGACATAATTAGAAAATCGTGGCATTCTCTCATTCAGTTAGCATTTGTTCTAAATGTACTTTAACAATAAGGCCCATTTTCCTCTAGAACAAGACCCAGACTTGAGGAATGTTCCTCCTCCTACCCTGACCACGAAAGCATTTGAAAGCTCCCAAGTAAATTGCTGGACATGAGACCCCTGATTGCTGTGCCTACACGACTCAGGATTGATGGCTCTAATGAAATTACTGAGTTTTCTTTTCCATTTCTGGCATTAGTCAAGGCTTCATGTCCAAAGATTATTCCACCAGACATGTTCTGCGGATGTGATGGGATTAGCCAAATTTCAAAGCTTATTTTTGACCTCCAGCAGAAAATTGAGCACATACGCTATTGAAGCCAACTGGGACTATAGAACATCAAGTTGATTCATCAAATTAGCTCAAACTGCATGACTGGCTATGGAAGTTGTCAGCTATAAACCTGTCAAAAAGCCATCAGCTTTAATGTTAAATAGAGACACAAAGTAATGTTGTTCAGAATTTGACATTTGTTGGACTTACGCCTGCTAAAGGATGCTATCTGCTTTGTTTCCTCTTAGAAAATGTGTAGTCTGAAACACAGCCTTGAGAGATTGCTGGAGACAAAAGGTAGAAACCCTGGCTGGTAGAAATCCCAGCTTTAACAAAGCAGATATGTCTGTGCTGCCTCCATCCAATACTGTCAACTAACACCAAAATATCTGCAGTACACAAAGACTCCAAAATCTTTCCAGCAGTTACAATATACAACTTTACCATATTTTACTCTGGTTTTTAATACGGAACGAACAGCACAAAACAAATGCATAATTTTGCTTTATTTTCCAAACAAAAGATCAATGAGTTTGGTATAGAATGTGTTGGAATAGTTCTGAGTCAATTCCAAATGCCTGCAGATAGTACACCCACGATGAGACACTGGAGCACTGACTGCACCACCAGGCTGTTCCCTGATTATCACACACCAGAGCATGGGGTAACCACATGGAAGCACAGCTCACACAAAAACTGGGAGGTCAGAACAATGTGAAAGGTCTGCAACCCCATCCCTCCTTAAAATCCAAAGCATGCTGAGCTCACGTGCTCCCACCCCGCTCTCAATCTGTTCTCCCGTGCCTGGGAGGATTACAGAGGTAGGCTGGGACATCACAGCTTTAACTGCACGTTTGTTCAGCTGGCAGCAGCAAAGCCCAGACTTTGAACATGGAAACATTTGGTGCTTCCTGGTTTCTTGCTGTTTTTTCTTTAAATGATGCTTGTAGTCCTCTTACAATTTATGGATGATCCATTAGACAGCACAATACAGTCTCTAACATATTAATGTATATTTCTATGAGCCTTCAGCCCACTGAATACTGACTGAAAAACTGGGAATGAGGAGCTCCTGCACACTCATTGTGATCTCAAATGTCAGTCAGTGGGAGCTCTACAGGGTTTAACCCAAAGATTATAAAGTCTTTAGTGCAAAGATTTTTTTCTTTGCTCTCACCAAAAATCTTACTGAACTTTGGGCAGAATAAAATAGGAATGAAAAAAGAGTGGTGAGGGACTTATGAGAGGGGAATTGCAGAGAAAAAGTGTCAGGCCAAAAGCTCGGTGTAAAGGAAGGAACAAGAGGAAATGCAGTTTCAGATGACCAGATACCAAGTGCCTCTGCTGTTATCTTGTGAGCCTTCTTGCATGAGGGACAAGCAGTGGCTGTACTACCCCAAAAGACATCAGAAAACAGTTTCTGCTTTGTAGAACATACCCTATTTTACGCCCAGTGCAGATGTTATAGTATATGATATTAGGGTTTTGTTTATTTTAATTTTCACTTCAAAACCCAGAGAAATTTATCAGTTATTAGAGGAATAGTTCCTGGACCCTGATCAGGTTGAAGGCCTGGTGTCTCTGAGATTTCCAACCCAAAATGAACGATTCTGCAACAACAGCAGTGCCTCCCAAGCATGCGTGAGGTGATGTTTGCCCCTAAATCCTCCAGCAGCACAGGGCAGCCCCAGGGCTGGCACTGGAAATCAGCATCTCCTGCAGCAGGAGCTGCGATCCTGAGCCCTTCCCCCAGGTGTTGCAGAGTCTCAAATCCCCAGGCTCTCCCTCAGACACACTGTTGAAAACAGACCTGGCAAGGCAGAGAGTGACTTTCCCATTTCTGCAGCTTCAATATATCTTTAAACCAAATCTGCTTTCTTGCATGCCAATTTTTAGCCTGGAGCCAGGTATTAGAGCTGAGTGATAAATCCCTGAAAGGGTGATCACAATAGAAACTCTGACAGACACTTAACACTGCTGGTACCAACTCAGGAAGCTCAGGATATATTTTTCCCCTTATTAGGTGTACATTTGTGCAGACTTCATAAGCACAGAATGTATGTAGGACACACTGTAAAACTGCAAATCTGTGACTTATTTGTGACCTTTGGGGAAGTGACTTTATCTTTGTGCTTTATTTTTAAAGGTATCATAACCGCTAAACACAGCTTTCACAATTGCACATTGTTTTTAAATTGAGAAAAAATCTGGCATTTGAACAGTGATGACTTGATAACCAGAACCTTCCCCCTCCCAAACCATAGACTGAGGTGTAATACAGCAAGTGGGACTTGAACTGTGATGGGTTTCAGTATTAGCCTTTGTAAGATCTGTCACTGTCACATCTTGCTAACACTCAGAGCATCTCATTTTCTAAATATAATGTATCACTGTTTAGTGGCTAAAAATGCAAATTACAAAAAATCTAATCATGTTCAAGAAACTGAAAAAAACCCTCTATGATCCCTGAAGCCCTCAAAGCACACATGACTTAATGTAGGGCTTTCTCCACTAAGCACAACAACAGTGCACAGCAAACCTGTGGGACAGCAGCATCAATAGCCAGAGCACACACACTCCCTGCTCTGCACAAATCCCACAGATTTCCAAAAGCATCTTTGACTTGGATTCAAGTGATAAGACATGTGAACTTATCCAAAGGAGGAAGAAAAATACCTTCTTAAAGCTGATTTCGGATGCTCAAGGTTTAGCTTCTATTTTTCTTGTCTCTTTTTTTCCCCCCACTAATAAGACTTCTGGTATCAAAGGAACAAAAGAAAATATTCAGAATTTAAAACTATCTTGTTAAACTTCAAGCTATAATATCCTGTAAAAGCACCATGTAGGAACCCTTACATCTATAAAAGGCAGTTTCTTTGCTAAGGGCATTCTTGGAGCACCTCCCCTCTTTAAATCTAAGCTACAGAGGGTTCATTTGTTTAGTACCCAGCTGAGCAAATCCAATGGCTAATTGACACCACAAGAAGTTTCCCATGTCCTCTGATCTGCTCCACACATGTTCCTGTTCCTTCCTCTGCTTGGTGCTGGTGCTCACCTGACAAAATGGTAAACCAGGCAGTTAAACCGAATTTCCCTTTTGTACTAACTGCAAACTGTCTGGGTGCTGGGAGCACAGTGTGGGTGTTATGGCCAAGGAGGAAGAGGAGAGGACACATGCACTGGAGTGCTCCCATTGGCAGCAGGTTTGCTGTAACCAGGTGTATTGTCACCCCATTGCCCTAAACACCTACCCCCAGGTAGAGGGAGAAAATAAACCCTGGGTTTCTTTTTCCAGGAGAGTGACAGTTACACCTTGCCACAAGAGGTGAGAGAGGCTGGCATGTAAGTGGGTTAGAACACCCTGAGTGTGGGGCAGCAGCAGGGCCTGCTCCAGGGCTCAGGGGCTGTGTGAACAACTGGAAGAGGCTGCTCTGGTAAGAGTTTGGAAGGGCCTGGGAAAAAAATCTATTGCAGAAACACCAAATTCCTATTAATGAGGCAAGTGGGAAACAGTCTCATCATGTTAAAACCCCTTTTTCTGCTGTTCTATTCAGGGCTGTGAGTGCACTGTCAGAGCAATGCAGGTTTACCCTAAGGTACATCAGAAACAAACCTGCCAGTCCATACCCAGGATCTTGATTACCACGGAACAACTGAGTCTATTAATTACTGTATCAATGAATTCCAACCAAAACCCACTTTAAACCATTGGAATCATTGGTGGATAATTGGTTTGCTATTAAAACATCTCCAGTCCACTGCAAATCTTACCTGTTCTAAGGAAACTGCTTAGTAGGTGTGTTAATGGGAGTTATTGCTGTTATAAATTATCTCCAGACATTGACAAAAGAAGTAATACAAGGTATATTTTTTAAAAGCTCTGGCCAATGCATGGCTGAATGATTGAGTTGGAAAATGAACCATTCCTTGGGGTTAGCAAATGATTTTTCATCAGCTAGCAGGCTATTAAGCACACCTAGATAATAAACGGATGATTTTAGCAGTAATTCTACTTGCTTCTCATATTTTCCATTTTAAATTCCATGTTACTTTTAAAGGATTCACACATTACCTTGATTTACACCATGGAGAAGAGAGCCAATGATGTCCTGTAATGTTGGAGACAGTGCATTATTATTTATCATTAAATCCACCTTTTTTTTTCCCCTCCCCACCTTGTGAAAGGTTTGACAAATGCCAGGCTGGCTCCAAGGCAGGGCTCTGATTCCCCACACGGGGCACACCCTGGGAGAGAGGAGCAGTCTCCAAGGGTGTGGGTTTGCAGCTTTCTGCCTGTTTAATGCAGGATCCTGTGATGGTCATCCTTGCAAATCCCCCTGTCTTCCACAGCAGCTCACAGCTCAATCATGTGAACTTCAGATACCGGTAGGAACTAGGGAACAAAATCTTTACACTAATGAGATTATTTGCATGAAATGTTATTTCAATAAGACAGCCTAGGGAAGGAGGCCGTTCACACTTGATTTTCCACATTTGTTATTAGATTTCTTGCCCAAAAGAACAATTTGGGGAACAACTCCAAAGATGCAGTATTGGAACTGATGGTCAGTTTCAATGGAAAATAAACGAATTTTTAACGTGAAGGCAACTGGGGTGACAGAGACATTAAAAAGTGGTTGACTGGCAGCTTGCTTCATTCTCATGTTCCACTGGAGTTGTACCATTCAAACCACTGCCAAACAGGCAATTTTCTGGTGGAAAAGAGATGCATGGGCTCAGATTCTCCATGAAAATGCCAACTACAATAGCAAAGATGTCTGTGCCTGCCTGTTTATGTGCATTCTTCTCTTTTAGGGCATTCAGAGCCTACTACTCACCACACAATTTCCTTTGTAGCAGCACTCAGAGAATACTGAAATGTTATTTAAAGCAAATTTGTTCAATTGGGTTCATGCGAGTTCAGCCTTAGGGGCAAAAGCACTACTTTCATACAGGAAGGCAAACTTTTACAATAAAACAAAAAGCAAAAATATTCACTGAGTCTGGAGTTTCATTACGAAGTGTGAAGTCAATTTATGGTTGAGAGTTTTGTATCAAAAGCAGATGAAATTTGGAAATTTCAAAAGAGTTTGGCCTTGCAGTTTTGGTATGATTCA